>NW_027397068.1:60469695-60769532 GCF_003265705.2 Callorhinus ursinus | reverse complement strand
GAAAGAAGGAAAGAAAGAAAGAAAGAAAGAAAGAAAGAAAGAAAGAAAGAAAGAAAGAAAGAAAGAAAAGAAAAGGGTAGGGAAGGGAAGGAAAGGAAAGGAAAGAAAAGGAAATTATCAGGGCCTCAGAGATCTGTGGAACACCATCAAGTGTACAGTCATGTGAACAATAGGAGTCCCAGAAGGGGGGAAGAGAGAGAAAGAGACAGAGAAAAATTTTGAAGAAATAATGGTCAAAAATTTCCCAAAGTTAGCAAAGACACAAATCTACATATCCAAGAAGTTGAATAAATTCCAAGAAAGATAAACACAAAAAGTTTCACACTGAGACACATCAAGTATGAGATGCTATTCTGAACTGAAGGATGGCAAATATATGGTGTTATTGCTAAATCTGATCATTAATATCCAGCACTGGTCTGAAAATTCTTTGAGGTCAATCATTGTGTCTGATTAAATCCTTAGTTTCAAGCAAAATATCTGGGAGGAACTGGGAAAGTAGAGCATATGTGAAGTTGAAATACCACTGATATAAATAGAGAAGCTGGATAGAGGAATTTAAAGACAAAATGGGGATTCAGCTAAGGGTAAAATTTTTGAAATCCGTGGCACCAATCCACATGTTTTTCTCTCTTATTGGCCACCAATGTAAGTTAAGGTGATGAAAAGGAAAATAGTTGGAAAGGAAAATAGTTGGAAAGGAAGATAGAGCAAAATGAGGAACGTTAAAATGTACAGGAATTACAGCACAGGAGGTATAGTCAGTAATATTGTAATAATGTTGTATGGTGACTGCACTTTTCATGGTGAGCACTGAGTTATATATGAATAACTTTATTTGGTACCTGAAGCCATCCAGAATGATTGAGAAGGATATGAAACATAAGAGACTGGACTTTAGTTCCAAATCCTTGATAAGGATGAAAAGATTAAATACATATAATTATTTATTATGATTATTTCTACAATTTAAAGCTTCAAAATGGGGAGAAAAGAACTTGTCAAGAAATCAACTCTGTTAAAAGAAAGCTGTATGTGAAAATAAAGCATTACGGAGCTGAAAAATAAGATTAGCTTGGAAGAAAAAGACATATTTGGGGATAAAACCAACTTAAGTGTTGATATGACTGGGTAGGGTTATCTGTACTATCTACGGCTTCCCAGAAAGTTTATACCTAAATCATTATGATTGCTTTGTTTGTTGTTCATTTGTTTGTTTGTTAAGAGTTCCAAATCAGAAGTTTCACAACATGCTAGTAGCCTGCTTTAGGATATGTAACAAAAAGACAGTGAATATCTCTAAGGTATAAAGGAGTCGCAGTTGGCTCTTTTCCCCATGCATGTAATTTTGCTCTGCTTTGTTTTTGCCAATTACAGATTTCAACATAGAAACAGCCTGCTAAAGAAAACAGCTTGGGGATATACATTGTTCTTAATGACTAGTTACTAAGTATTTTCAGATCTTAATTTTGGGTCAGGTCCTTATTATAATTGGTGACTTCACTTTGAAGCTTAAAAATAAAAGCGTTACTGTGCACTCACATATCCATCCTGTATCCAAGTTATTAAAAATTGTGTCATTCTATGATCCATGTTTTAAAGCATTCTAATAATATTGCTAAATGTCTGTTTCAATAGGAAGTGTTCAAATTTTGATTCCAACATAATAAGGCATAATACCAGAAATTCCAGGAATCAGTCCAGTAAATGACTAAAAGGAATATATTCATCCATTCATTTATTCATTCAGTAAATATTTGTTAAAGGCACACACACACACACACACACACACTCATACCCTCACACACATGTACATATATATTCTAAACTCTTCTGCAGGGATCAGTAACTATCAAAACACATGTTTTTAGTTCTACTATGTTGATCTTGAAGAACCAGAAATAGCTAATAGGTGGGTATTTAACTGAACACAAGCCAGTTGGTCTTCATTCCTTTCAAAATTAAATTATATGTTAGATTAACAACATAATTCATTCCTCTTCAAAAGAGGAAACTACGATGGAAATACCAACTTACTTGAGATTTCATTAAACTCAGATAACCCTTACATTAAAATACAAAGTTAGGAGCCATGAGAAAAATCCTAAGGGTGCCTTGTAAAAAAAAAAAAATAGTGTAATGTTTATCATAGGTGATACACTTATTTTTGTAATCAAAATGGCTACTGTTACTTTACTGCATCCAAATTTTCATTTTTTATACAACCTCAGGAAACTTGTCACTGACTCTTCAGCAAGGATGATGTTAAGGATATTATTGTTATAGTACACAGTGTTCTTTTGAGACACTCAGGGAACATCTCTTTGTGGTTTCAGTATTAGTGATGGCCATATTTTCAAGCAACTATTTAACTTCTATATTATATCTCCTTGAATCACATATAGAAATATGCTGCTGCTTTGCATTGGCTTCTAGAAAACTCAAAGTTAAATCCGTGATTGACTCATAGCATATGCTCCATAAGAATAATGCTTACTTTGTGAGTAATGTTCTAGAGTATTTGGGACAGACTTTGGTCTAAATATTAACTAACTACATCAATTCCTACTAACTACATCAATTCTCCCCAGTTAAATTCACTGGTGGCCTTGGTTTTACCATTGACCTTTAGTTGATTTAAATAATTTGCTATCCTTTCATATAAGTTTTCTATTTTCTATTTTAAACTCATAGCCGAAAAAATATATTACTTCATTCGTATCTATATACTTACATAAACGCACACACACTACAGTGCAGACATGACAACCGTGTACTTGACAGTCACAAACATATCTATAAGACTGGTTTATTTAGTTACAAAGATGACATAGTTGTTTTTGGTTTTTTGTGAAAAAGCTATACCAAATGTCTCCCATTGGGCTTCCTTTTCCTCCTGAGAAACTACTCCCTCACCATTGTATCCAGAAAATATAATATTTTAGCTATTTTAGTTATTAGAAGAATCTAATCTTAGTTTTGTAGACTTAGTCCTCTTCATTTTAAAAATTTTATTACATATCTGATTCAAAGACCTTCTTATACACTCATCCTAACCCAAGTTAGGTCTGTGGCTCTAGACGCTTAGATTTGGAGCAGGGATATCTGCTTTTCACATTCCTCTCACTTCTCTAGCCTCTTCACTGTGTTGATCTGTCCATTCTTGAGTATACATGAACCAGGTGAGGAGTGGAGACAAATAGAACAGGGTCACTGCTTAGGGCTTGAGTCCAAGATGCATGCCCCAATTCTACTTTACCAGGGGTTATTAAAAGCCTGTATGATCATTGATAATGTGGTTTTTGGATGCCTATTCTGCTGTTGTTTCTTAGATGCGTGGCTTGCACAGAAACTTAAGGAAAGGGGAGAGGTGAGAAGAAGTAATCTGTATTTTCTTTGGCCCCTAGCTGAAGTACCAACAAAATAGCACCATTAACCTCTAATAACTATGTTCACATAACGTTTCAGAAGCATTGGGCACAGAAGTCAACAAAACCATCCTACATAATAAGAATCTATGCAGAGAGCAGAGAACAAGGACATAATAACAAGTAGTTTCTGTGAGTTCGCTCGATCACTTGTGTCCATGCCACCAAATAATATAAAAATTTGAAGAGGCAGATGTGAGTGGGTATCATTCGGTAAACTAAATCCCAAGCTCCTTCTTAGAGCCATCACAATCTTCAAATCATTCTCTTGGGGCCCCCTTCCCCTAGCCTTGAGGAGAGAGAACAGCCTTTCTTCACAAACACTGCATTTTTCCAAATTCCAATGATTGCAATGACTGCAAATTCCAATGATTATGAGTGATGAGACAGGTGGGTGGCATCAGAGCCTGTTCTTGGAACTGGCACATATCAGCAAACCCTAAAGGACGATGGCTAGCCCCAACTGCTGGTGGGTATGGATTGTAATTGGTGGAATACTTTTTGTCTTTATTGTCAGCTTTGGTTCTTAGCCAAATTAGCCAATTCCAAAAGAGCAGAAAAAAATGTTTCTCTATAACTTGTCAAGTCTTCCCTAACTGAATCTTAGTTGTATTCAGGTAGCTGACTAAGATTCCTTGACCTCAGGAATGGTAGGCCTTTTTGCTAACCCTAGAAAATGTCTCATGATTAATATAAACTTGTCACAGAAATCCCATTATTCCTTTCTCCTTCACTGGATACTCCTCCCTATATTCCATGGAGATAGAGGTGGCCATATGACAACAGTCATGTTTAATGAGGCATAAGAGAAAATCTCCTGGAAGCTTTAACATAAAAAAACATTGTTCCCAGATAAAAAGATAGTACCTGCAAGAAGGAAGTTTTGTATCCTGGCCTCTTCCTTTCTACTCAGGATACTGGTCATGGGGCCCTACTGCCTAAAGTGACTGCAGTAGATCATGCATTGAGATCATGAAAGGAAGGCCAACAAAAGCACGGAGATGCTAACAAAGTGCAGTGTTCTCCTTGAGCTACTGAAGCTGCTATTGCCAGCTTGTAATCACCTTTTCCAGATTTCTTGCCTTTATTTATTTAACTTAAGCTACAATCCATCAGGAATTCTGTTAGTTGCATATCAAACCCCTCCCATCTGATAAAATTAATACTTTAAAAATGTACAAATTCTTAATGGCCATGCATTTTTTATTAAAAAATTATATTTACCTCCAGATAATTTCCTTCTAGATATTAGGACAGCCTGTCTTGATAACAATCTATCAGTGTGAGGGGTTTTTAAATACGGTTTTCTGGAATAATTACTCACTGGTCTCATTATCTTCAATAGTTACGATTTCAAGAGATTGGGAATAAAGTACTATTTTTCTTTAAAAAAAACTAAACTGTTCATTATCAATTTATTGGACATCTAGTTCCTATGGTTGGAGCTAGATATGCAATAAAAGAAAGGAAGTAAAGTTCTAAAGGGTGTTACAGTGAAAAAGTTAGAGTTAGACTAACTTTTAGATTTAAAATAGACATATCACATTTTAAAAATCCTATGATTTGAACAACTGTCCCTGCAGATATATAGATGGTTAAATTTGGGAGAAACTGCTATATGGCTTTCATTCCCACTATTATTTGCTGAACACGTAAATTCAACAAAGTCTTAACAGGACAGTTTAGAAGAACAGTTTCATGTCATGTATATTTTTGCAAAAAAAAGCTTTTTAAAAATTAAATGTAGTCTATCATACATGTGAAGAGAATAGAGTTGTTAATTCATTATATTGATGATGTATTTTCGGCTTGTGTTATTTTACATATTTTCACTGATTAATGATATAATTAATATCTTCCTAGCAAATGAAACATCTTCTATATCCAGATTTACTTTCGAGACAGAAGAACATATTCTTATATCCTGAAATCTAATTCTTTTATATTTAATCTTCTATTCACAACACGTTTCAGTTACAAAATCAGGTTTATTTGATCTTATAAAACTGATTAAATGTCACAGATAACCATAGGTAGAATTTACAAAATACAGCTTCCTTCACTTTCTGCTCAAGGGAGCCAGCCCTGTCCTTCAGTTGCTCCATAGTCTAGTCTAGTTATTGTAGCTAGAAGTAAATGGTTATTCCCTGGTGGGAGATTTAATCTTTTCAGGGAGAAATAAAATATTTCTTTGCTTATACAGGTTCAAATAGCTTTGTTTCCCACAAGATTTATAAGACAGATTTTTTATAATTTTTTATTGTTATGTTAATCACCACACATTACATCATTAGCTTTTGATGTAGTGTTCCATGATTCATTGTTTGTGCATAACACCCAGTGCTCCACGCAGAATGTGCCCTCTTTAATATCCATCACCAGGCTAACCCATCCCCCCACCCCCCTCCCCTCTAGAACCCTCAGTTTGTTTTTCAGAGTCCATCAAGACAGATATTTTTGATGCTATTAATCACACACTAAATTTGCTTATATTTCAAAAACAAAATTGGCTTGGGATTTTCTTATGTTACCATTAAGGAATCATTAGGCTGTGTATCACAGAGTAAATATGCACATTTTCCATAAGAAAGGCCTCTAGTCTTCCAGGATATCTATTCCCATTCATTGTTATTCTCAAATTGATTGTATGGGATTTTCCCTATTGCGTGCTCAATGCATAAACCTCACACACAAATCTGAGCATGACTTAAAAAGTAAACCAATTTTTCTGTTTCTTAACTGGTGTCCTAACCAATCAAACACAAAGTTCTCTGATTATAATGTTCAAACAGGGACAGATACAGATAAAATTATGACTTAAGGCAATGCTCATTTTTTAATGCCTCTTTACCTCATCCCTGGAACCATGCTTTCTATTTTCTACAGCCCCAACAAACAAATCATTAATCCAACTGGCCACTCTCACAAAAGCACCTGAGTGTAACGGACTTTGCAGGGTCATTGTTTATCAAATGTGTATGCCCTTTCTCCCAGTCCCTTAGGGTTCTACTGTCCCAGGAGAATCTCATACTAATCGGGTTGACACTAGTTTTTGGAAGAGCCCCCAAGCCATTGCCATATTTATTAAAGCCTACTAAAAATAAAATCAGTGTACTTCTGAAACTCTAAATTGTTATGGAAATATAAGCAACCATTGTCTTAGTCTATTGGCTTTCTTTAACAAACTACAAGAGACTGCATAGCCTATAAATAGAAATTTATTACTCTTAGTTCTGTAGGCTGGAATTCCAAAATCAGGATGCCAGTAGGTGAGGGCCCTCTTCCAGGTCACAGACTTGGGGTTGTATCCTCACATGGCAGGATCAGTGAGAGATCTAAATGGATCCCCTTTTATAAGGGCACTAACCCCTTCATAAGATCTTCACCCTCATGACCTAAACACCTCGCGAAGGCCCCACTTCCTAAAACTATCACCTTGGGGATTAGGTTTCCGAAACATGAACTTTGAGGGCACACAAACACTCAGACCATAGCAGCCACTGCTGTTGTTGTTAATTCAACAACAATCATTATTTATTGAGTGCCTACTATGTGCCAGTCACTTTTCTAAGTGATTAGAATACATCAGTGAACTAACTACCAAAAAAAATCTGATTTCACCTTGCCATTTGCAACAACATGGATGGACCTAGAAGTATTATGCTAAGTAAAATAAGTCAGATAGATAAAGACAAATAATATATGATTTCATTTGTGTAATCTAAAAAATAAAACAAATGAACAAACAAACAAACAAATAAAAACAGATCCATAAATACAGAGAATAAACTGACAGCTGCCAGAGGGGAGGAGGTGGGGAAATGGGCAAAATGGGTGAAGCGAAGTGGGAAATAAAGGCTTCCAGTTATGGAATGAATATATCACAGGGATGAAAAGTACAACACGGGGAATACGGCCAATGGTATTAAAATAGGATAGTATGGCTACACTTGTGGTGAGCACAGTGTAACATATCAACTTGTCAAATCACTATGTTGAACACCTGAAGGTAATGTAACATTGTGTGTCAACTACACTTCAATTTTTAAAAATTAAATCATTTTTTAAATCTCTGATTTCTTTTTGCCAGAAACAAAATAAATAATAAACATAGTAAACAAGTAAATTATACATGTCACAAACGCCCTGGTGAATACAAGAAGTGCAGATTCTAGGGAACAGAAGTGTAAACTGAAGACTAAAGAATGAGATTTAATTTTAAATGGGACAGTCAGGCCTCATTCAGAAGGTGACATTTGAACAAAGATTTGAAGGAAATGAGCCCTGAAGATGTATAGGAGTGTTACAAGCAGAGGAAACAGATGGTAAAGGCCCTAAGGTTTGAGAGTTCTCAGTAGGATTGAAGATACATAGGCATTAGGCTGGAAAAAAAGTGGATGAGGTCAGAGAACATACAGGGAACTGGTTTATACAGAGCCTGAGAGGCCATTGTAAGGAATTTGGTTTTTATTCTGCATGAAATGGGGAGTCATTGAACAGTTTTAAGCAGAAAAGTGGCCTGATCTGATTTATGATTTAATAAGATTACTGTGGGTACTTTGAGAAGGATATACTGTGGAGGCAAGAGTGGAAGCACCAAGACCAGCTAGGAGACTACTGCAATAATACAGACAAAAAACAATGGTGGCTAAATTAGACTAGGCTGGTGGCAATAGGAATGGTGAGAAATGGTCAGCCTCTGGATGTATGTAGAGCCAATATGATTTTCTAAAGGAATAAATGTGGGGTGGAATTAAAAAAAAAAGAATCAAGGATGAGTCTAAGATTTTTGGCTTGACAAGGAGTTTTTGAAAGGATGGAGATGTCATAAACTGTTACTCTGCAGGCTTCAAAAGTTGCCTCATTACCAGGGTCTGGAAGAAATTTTGGCTATTGTTTCTTTTCTTTCTTTTTTAAAAATTTAAAATTTTTAATTTTTTAAATTTTTTAATTTAAATTCAATTAATTAACATATAGTGTATTATTAGTTTCAGAGATACAGTTCAGTGATTCATCAGCTTCATATAACACCCAGTCCTCATTACATCACATGCCCTCTTTAATGTCCATCACCCAGTTACCCCATCCCCCGATACCACCTCTCCTCCAGCAATCCTCAGTTTGTTTCCTATGATTAAGAGTCTCTTATGGTTTGTCTCCCTCTCTGATTTTGCCTTGTTTTATTTTTTGGCTATTTTTCTTAGCTAGCTTCTCATCTCAAACAACATAAGGAAGAGTTGATTCTACATGTAGAAAAGGTATCTATGTGGAATAATTTCTAAGGTGCCAGGAAGGTACAGTGCCCTCCAAAATACCCCACCCTTTGTTTGTATCTGGAATCTAAATTGTTAGAATTTTTCTTAAAAGTTTTGAATACTATCAAAACGTGAATGATCCCAAAGACAGATGCCATTTAAGTTGTTACCAATCAAAAAATACGTTTACACCTTTGTATGCAAGAGTTATCAAAGAAACATAGAAATATAGAGCTGGAAAGGGCCTTCTCAATGGTTATAGTTTAAAAATAAGTAACCCAAGGGGTGCATGGGTGGCTCAGCTGGTCGTGTCCAACTCTTGGTTTCAGCTCAGGTCATGACCTCAGGGTCTTGGGATCTGGCTCCACACTCAGCACGGAGTCTTCTTGAGATTCTTTCAACCTTCCTCTCTCTCTGCTCCTCCCTCCACTCGCTCTCTTTCTCTCTCTCTCTCTCTCAAATAAATAAATAAATAAATAAATAAATAAACAAACAAATAAATAAATAAAATCTTTAAAAAAAATAAGTAACCTGAGAGACAAATTATGTGACTTGTATATGTTCATAAAACTCTTTGGGACAAGATATGAGATTGTAATCCAAGTCTCCCTGTTCCTAGTTCAGTGCTTGTTTTGTGTAGATTTGATGGAGGAACAGAATGAGTAGTGCAGAATGAATCCCTATTTGAGAAGACAGTGGTGCTGAAGGCAGGAATGGACACCAAACGCAAGACAAGAATTGTAAGTTGCACAGCTTGAACATACACAACACATATATGTCAGTTATACCTCAACAAAGCAGTTAAAAAATAAACACAAAAGAGTAAATAAAAATTCCTCCATTGACTCTCCATCTCTTAGTGTATCTCTCTCCACTTACAACCAACTCCTAAAAAATAAACTCTACACTGAATAACCATTTCTCTTCACTTATTCACTCTTGAGCCCATTGTAAGTAAGTCCCCCCTTCACCACTACTTAAACTTTTCAATGACCCCTTAAAAGATCCCTGGGATCTTTTTAGTTCTCTGCATACTTGATCTCTCGCCAGTGTTTCAGTGCTGCTAATTCTTCCTCAACAATAAAATTCTTTCCTCACTTGGTTTCTGTGACTTTATGCTTTTTGGGTTTCCCATCTTAACCATTCAGCCCACATATTCTCTACCTCCTTTGCAGCTCTTATTCCTACATTTGCTCTTTAAATAGTGGTGTTCCCCAGGATTCTAATCTTGGTCTTTATCTCTTTCTATTTTATAAGCTGTCTTAGAGTGATTCTATCCTCTTGATTTCTTCTACCCCCTATGGGCTCATTTCTCTTTCTAGGCCAGACTTTTTCTCTAACCCCATTCTCATGTAGTCATTCATTTAATCATTCAACTCATCTAAATCACGTGCCCCTTACGTGCATATCTATCCAGAGGCATCTGAAATTCAACAAGACTGAAACTGAAATCATCTTACTGTCCAAACTGTACCTGCTGATGTACTCCCTTCCTTTATAAGAGACAGTACCCAACTCATAGATGCTCCCCTTCTCTCCATTCCTCCTGATACTGCCTTAATCCAAGGCCTTACCATATCTGAGCTCAACAGCTGCAGTGCTGTTCTAATGGTCTATCTCAAGACTCCCATCCATTCCATTCTCAATAGCATAACTAAAATTGCCTGATACACAAATCTAACCATATCATTTCCCTGACTGAAATCATTATATGCCCCCCATGTTGACAATGGAGTAAATTCCAAATGCCTTATCCAGGTATAAAATGTTCCAAATAAGGAAACTCTTGGCTACTCCCCCATTTTACTTCACTTCTTGCTCTTCCCTCACCACTTCTTCACTTTCACTTTTCATTCCATTTATGTCCAGTAGTCTGCAATTTCTTCAAATAACCCAATCTGCTTTACATTTCCAGGACTTCATACTTAAGATGCTCTTTTTACTTGAGGATACCTTATCTCCTTGTCTACCTGGAACATACCCATTAATTCTTCAACATTCAATTATCCTTTCCTCTATGAAGCAATTTCTAACCATCCCAACAAATAGGGTTTGTCATTCACTCATCTGTGCCCTCACACTAATCTGTACTCTATCATAGCACATACAAAAGTTCCTCACACTATACTTGACATATGTCCATCTTTTCTTACTAGACAGTGAGAAAATTGGCAAGGATTCTACCTCATTCAACTTTATATTCCCCAAAATTTGTTAAAAACCCTCATTAATTACCCTCACACAGTTTTGTAAGATTTTCACTAAGCAGAATTTATCATATGTAGTTTTTTTTAAAAAAAGGATTCCTGCATATGTGGTATCATTATCCAAAGAAATAAATATTGAATTATATACTTTCAAGAACCAAGGCAGATATGAGAAGATATTTTAGACATGGAGGAGTCGGGTTTGGGGGTGGTGATTTCTGTACCCTTTAAATTATTCTCACATTACTATTTTTCCAACTGTGTCTGAGCAGGATACATCTGCCTCAAGGACTTCATAAATTTTCCTTCACATTGTATTAGCAATAAGATGGCAGAGAAGTCAACACTGTACAGAGATTGGCCTCTATTCTGACATTTTCTGTGGATTATTTGAAACCTCATCCAAACCAGCAAAGCTTCTCATAACTTTCAAGCAGGGTCTCTACCAAGCCACAGAATTTTCCTTCAAAGTATGGGTGATGACAATTTTCCTAAGACTTGATCCCACAGTAGGAAGGCACTCATGTTTCTACAAGAAATAGAAGGATATTAAATTATAAGGAGTTCAGACTAAGTTAGAAAACCTGTCAAGATTGACATTGTGGTAACTGCCACAAGTGATTTTAGTGTTTTTTTAAACACTCTGAAACAGCAATGGGACCCATAAGAGATAACAGCAATAAAACATTTTATGTTCCTTCCATGTAGTTACATTTATTTCTAATTAGAAAATAAAGCATATGGTACACGGAATCTAGAAGCAAGGTTTATTTACATCTACAAACCTAGTTTTTTCCCATTATTCATTTCAACATTTTGAATTTTCTAATGATTGTACAGCCAGAAGTCACTACAGAAATATTCCGTTATATCTCCTTTAAGTGTGCAGCATAAAAAGGATGAGGATGATGAAAAACTTAACTAAAACTGGTCCTTTAGAGTAGAGGAACTTCAATAAACTTGAAGAGTTTTCTATGCATATCTGTATTCAAAATGATTGAAAACACACATTCATAAATATTCTATTTTACATAAGAAGATGCCTCTTTTGTAATCAGGGCAATAAACATTGATGATTTAAATTTATTTTAAATACCTGATTAAATATTTCATTTCTGCCAACACATCCATTATGAATTACCCTCATTAATGATAGAAAACTTGTACTTTTCAGTTTGATTTTAATATATCACACTCATCTGGAAAGAAACTAAAGAAATATTCTGCACAGGAGAAAATAGTCCTATTGAAGCAATAGGACTCCTTCATTGGTTTCTGGTCAAAACAGGAAAAATACTACCTCCCACCCCTTTGTCAAGCAAAACATAGAAAACAGCCCTTTGTTCAAAATATTAGGCAATGCATTATAGATAGCTATTGTTATAATGTTTGGCTAAAAATTTCTTCTACATAGATAATCATCTTTCAAAGGATCAAAATACAATGAAATATATAATACCTATTTGACTACAAATGAATCATTTTTTATTAAGGTCAGTTCAAATTGTTAAAATTTTTCAATGATCACTCTTTTTCTTCAGTTTTATTGAGATATTGACAAATATAATATATATATTTAAGGTGTACATCCTGATGATTTAATATACATATACATTGTGAAATGATTACTATAATCAAGTTAATTAGTGTAGTTACACAGTTACTATATTTTTGATAGTGAGGACACTTGAGATCAACTCTCTTAGTAAACTTGAAGTATACGATACATTATTCATTATAATCGCCATACTGTACATTAGATTTCCAGAACTTATTCATCCTGCACAACTGAATCTGTAAACTCTTTGAACATCTCCCCATTTGTCCCATTTCTCACTCCTGGAAAACACCTTTCTTTTTTTTTAAGATTTTTTTTATTTATTGAGAGAGATAATGATAGAGAGAGGCATGAGAGGGGGGAGAGTCAGAGGGAGAAGCAGACTCCCCACTGAGCAGGGAGCCCGATGTGGGACTCGATCCCGGGACTCCAGGATCATGACCTGAGCCGAAGGCAGTCACTTAAAACAACTGAGCCACCCAGGCGCCCTGGAAAACACCTTTCTACTCTCTGCTTTTATGAGTTCAAATATTTTAGATTCCATTTATAAGTAAGATCATACAGTATTTGTCTGTGTCTGGCTTATTTCACTTACCATAATATCTTCCAGGTTCACCCATGTTATTGCAAATGGCAAAATCTTCTTCTGTTTTAAGGCTGTGTATACACACACACACTTACGTTGTTTTCATATATCAGATATTGTGCATAATTGTGCAATGAATGTAGGGATACAGGTATCTCTTTGAGATACTGGTTTAATTTCTTTTGGATATATACCTAGAAATAGTATTGCTGGATCATACGGTAGTTCTATTTTGAATTTTTTGAGCAACCACCATACCATTTTCCATAATGGTTGTACTAATTTACATTCCCATCAACTGTACCAGGGTTCATTTTTCTCCATATCCTTGCAAACACTTATTATCTTTTATCTTTTTGATAATAACCATTCTAACATGTGTAAGATAATATTTCA
The DNA here is from genome assembly GCF_003265705.2 of Callorhinus ursinus. Lineage (NCBI taxonomy): Eukaryota > Metazoa > Chordata > Mammalia > Carnivora > Otariidae > Callorhinus > Callorhinus ursinus. The sequence goes on along the minus strand of NW_027397068.1, from coordinate 60,756,102 downwards.
TTGTGGGTTTGATTTTTATTAATCTGATGATTAGTGATGCTGAGCATTTTTTCATATACCTGTTGGCCATTTGTATGTCCTCTTGAGAAATAGCTATTCAAGTCCTTAGTCCATTTTGAATTGGGTTATTTGGGTTTTTTGCCGTTGAGCTGTTTGAGTTCTTTATATATTTTGGATATTAATCTCTTACCAGATTTATGGTCTGTAAATATTGTCTCCTATTGTGTATGTTTCTTTTCCACTTTTGATTATTTCCTTTGCTGCGCAGAAACTTTTTAGTTTGATGCAATCCCACTTGTCTATTATGCTTTTGTTACCTGTGCTTTTGGTGTCATGTTCAAAAAAATCATTGCCCAGACCAATGCCAACAAAAATTTTCCCTATGTTTTTATCTAGTAGTCTTTCAGTTTCAGGTCTTCTTTTTATTTATTTATTTTTTTAAATTTTTTATTGTTATGTTAATCACCATATATTACATCATTTGTTTTTGATGTAGTGTTCCATGATCCATTGTTTGTTCATAACACCCAGTGCTCCATGCAGAATGTGCCCTCTTTAATACCCATCACCAGGCTAACCCATCCCCCTACCCTCCTCCCTTCTAGAACCCTCAGTTTGTTTTTCAGAGTCCATCATCTCTCATGGTTCATCTCCCCCTCTGACTTACTCCCCTTCATTCTTCCTCTCCTGCTATCTTCTTCTTTTTCTCTTTTCTTAAAATATGTTACATTATTTGTTTCAGAAGTACAGATCTGTGATTCAACAGTCTTGCACAATTCACAGCGCTCACCGTAGCACATACCCTACCCAATGTCTAGCACCCAGCCACCCCATCCCTCCCACCCCCAACCACTCCAGTAACACTCAGTTTGTTCCTGAGATTAAGAATTCCTCATATCAGTGAGGTCATATGATACATGTCTTTCTCTGATTGACTTATTTCACTAAGCATAACACCCTCCAGTTCCATCCACGTCATTGCAAATGGCAAGATCTCATTCCTTTTGATGGCTGCATAATATTCCATTGTGTATATATACCACCTCTTCTTTATCCATTCATCTGTCGATGGACATCTTGGCTCTTTCCACAGTTTGGCTATTGTGGACATTGCTGCTATAAACATTGGGGTGCACATACCCATTCGGATCCCTACATTTGTATCTTTGGGGTAAATACCCAGTAGTGCAATTGCTGGGTCATATGGTAGCTCTATTTTCAACTGTTTGAGGAACCTCCATACTGTTTTCCAGAGTGGCTGCACCAGCTTGCATTCCCACCAACAGTGTAGGAGGCTTCCCCTTTCTCCACATCCCCGCCAACATCTGTAGTTTCCTGACTTGTTAATTTTAGCCATTCTGACGGGTGTGAGGTGGTATCTCATTGAGGTTTTGATTTGGATTTCCCTGATACCGAGCGATGTTGAGCACTTTTTCATGTGTCTGTTGGCCATTTGGATGTCTTCTTTGGAAAAATGTCTGTTCATGTCTTCTGCCCATTTCTTGATTGGATTATTTGTTCTTTGGGTGTTGAGTTTGATAAGTTCTTAAAGATTTTGGATACTAGCCCTTTATCTGATATGTCATTTGCAAATATTTTCTCCCATTCTGTCGGTTGTCTTTTGGTTTTGTGGACTGTTTCTTTTGCTGTGCAAAAGCTTTTTATCTTGATGAAATCCCAATAGTTCATTTTTGCCCTTGCTTCCCTTGCCTTTGGCGATGTTTCTAGGAAGAAGTTGCTGCGGCTGAGGTCGAAGAGGTTGCTACCTGTGTTCTCCTTTAGGATTTCAGGTCTTCTTTTTAATTCTTTAATCCATTTCTAGTCGATTTTTTTTGTATATGGTGTGAGAGAAGGGTCCAGTATCATCCTTTTCCATGTGGTCCAAAACCATTTATTGGAGAAAGTATCTTTTCCTCATTATGTGTTCTTAGTACGCTTGTCAAAGATCAGTTGACCATAGATGTACAGATTTATTTCTGGGCTCTCTATTCTGTTACATTGATCTATATGTCTTTTTTATGCCAGCAACATATTGTTTTGACATATCTTTGTAATATATTTTGAAACCAGGAAGTGTGATGTCACCAGCTTTGTTTTTCTTGTTCAGGATTGCTTTAGCTATTCAGGGTCTTTTGTGGTCCCATATTAATTTAGGATTGTTTTTTCTATTTCTGTAAAGAATGCCATTGGGATTTTGATAGGGATTACACTGAATCTATAGATGGCTTTGGATAGAATGGACACTTTAACAATGTTCAATCAATGAACATATAATGTCTTTCATTTATTTGTATCTTCTTTAAATTCCTTCACCAGTGTTTCATACTTTTCAGTGTACAAGGCGTTTCCCTTCTTGGTTAAGTTTATTCTAAGTATTTTATTCTTTGTGTTGCTATTGTGAATGGGATTGTTTCCTTGATTTCCTTTTTGGATGGTTTCTTGTTTTGTGTATAGAAATGTGACTGATTTTTGATATTGATTTTATATCCCTCAACTTTACTAAATTAATTTATTCTAAGTTTTTGTTGTTGAGTTTTTAGGGTTTTCTACATATATGATCATACATCTGTTAACAGATCATTTTATTTCTTCCTTTCCAATTTGGATGCCTTTTATTTCTCTTTTCTTGTCTCACTGCTCTGGCTAGAATTTTCAATACTATGTTAAATAGAAGTGGTGAGAGTGGGTATTCTTGCTTTGTGCTGGATTCTCAAGGGAAATCTTTTAGTTTTTTCCCCATTAAATATGGTGTTAACTGTGGGGTTTTTTTTTTCAGATGGCCTTTTTTGTGTTGAGGTAAGTTTCTTCTGTATTTATTTCCTTGAAAGCTTTAATAATAAATGGATGTTAAACTTCACCAAATGCCTTTTCTGCATCTATTGAGAACATATAATTATATGTTTATTATATTAGTAGTAGTAGTATATATTATTATCAGGTTGTTTGAGATTTTTCTTGTTTCTTAATACAGGCACTTATTGCTATGAACTTCCCTCTTGGAACTGCTTTTGCTGTATCCCATAAATTCTTATTTGTTGTATTTCCATTGTCATTTGTCTCAAGATATTTTTTTATTTCTCTTTTGATTTCTTCTTTGAACCATTGGCTGTAAGTAGCATGTTGTTTAACCTCCACATATATTTTAATTTTTCAGTTTTCTTCTCTTATACTATTGTGGTCAAAAAAGATGCTTGAGGGGCACCTGACCAGTCAGTTAAGCGTCTGCCTTCAGCTTAGGTCATGATCTCAGGGTCCCAGGTCCGAGCCCCATGTTAGGCTCCCTGCTCAGTGGGGAGGATGTTTCTCCCTCTCTATCTTCTACTCCCCCTGCTTATGCACTCTCTCTCTCACTCTCTCTTGCTGAGTCAAATAAATAAATAAAATCTTTTTTTTTTAAAGATGCTTGATATGATTTCAATCTTCTTAAATTTATTAAGACTTCTTTTGTGGCCTAATATGTGATCTGTCCTAGAGAATGTTCCATTTGCACTTGAGAAGAATGTGTATTTTGTTATTTGTGGATGGAATGTTCCTCTTTATATCTGTTAAGTTCATCTGGTATAATAGGTCATTTAAGGCCAATATTTTCTTATTGATTTTCTGTCTAGATGATCTATTCATTGATGTAAGTGGGATATTAAAGTTCCCTGCTATTATTTTACTGCTATTTCTCCCTTTAGGTCTGTTAATATTTGCTTTCCATATTTAGGTGTTCCTCTGTTGGGTGCATAAATATTTATAAATGTTATATCCTCTTACTGGATTGACCTCTTTAATCATCATGTAATGCCCTTCTTTGCCTCTTAATACAGTTTTTGTTTTAAAGTCTATTTTGTCTGCTACCCCAGTATAACTACCCCAATTTTCTTGGTTTCCATTTGCAAACAATATCTTTTTCCACCCCTTCACTTTTAGTCTGCGTGTGTCCTTACATCTGAAGTGAGTCTGTTGTAGGCAGCATATAGATGAGTCTTGTGCTTTTACCCATTCAGCCACTCTGTCTTTTGATTGGAGAATTTAGTTCATTTTCATTAAAGTAATTATTGATATCTATGTACTTATGGCCATTTTGTTAAAAGCTTTCTTCCTTTGAGATTTGATGACTTTCTTCAGTGATCTCCTTATCTCTTGTGTTTCTAATATAGGTTTCCGTTCTGTGGTTACCATGAGGCTTACACAGCTATAACAACTTATAGCTATCACATTCCAAATCACATTCTAGAGCTCTACAGTTTTACTTCCCCACCATTTTTTATATCATCTTACATCTTTTTTATCTTGTGTCTTAATTATTATTGTTACAGTCCTTTATCAGATGGGTCTTTTGCAAATATGTTTTCCCAGATTGTGGCCTGTCTTCTAATTCTCTTGATACTGTCTTTTGCAAAGCAGAAGATTTTATTTTTAATGAAGTTCAGCTTATCAATTACTTGTTTCATGTACATGCCTTTGGTGTAGTATCTAAAAAGTTATCACCATACCCAGGATCATCTAGGTTTTCTCCTATGTTATTTTCTAGGGGTGTTATAATTTTGCATTTTGCATTTAGGTTTGTAATTCATTGAGAGTTAAGTTTTGTAAAAGTAATTTTGGTATTTCTAAGGTATGATACAGGTTTCTGGGATTGGAGTCCTAGTTTACAACATCATGGCTATAGGAACTAAGGGTTTGGTTTATATGAGCTTGCTTTTTAACCATCCAGGAATCAGGTCATATGTTGGAGATTATCTGCTCAAGTGGTTCCCAAACATCTCTCTTTAAATTGGTTTCACTAGAATGAGATGGTTAGATAGTTGGGTTTGTTGTTTAAAAATTAACTCTCAGGAGCAAATAGTCAAAATAGGGGTATTATGGCACGTGGACATGATTGATCATTATATGCTATTACTGTGGAGTATTTAAGGTTTTAAGTATTTAAGTTTATTTAAGGGCTCAAAGAGGGACTCAAAACTTTAACAGAATTTAAAGGAGATGGTACTCAGACTACTTTTGCCATTGTTTCAAGAACTGACCTAAACAATACACCAGTGCTAACATTTGAGCATGGTGCTACCCTTCTAGTGGATGGAAGCTTTGGAAAGATTCTTTATCCTCTGGCAAGTATCACTTTATGTTAACTATACTATGACCAAGCTTGAGATTTTAGATTCATTCTGAAAGTGTTTCATAACTACTTTTGTATTTTACAATGACATATAATAGTAACCCTTGAGGGCGCCTGGGTGGCTCAGATGGTTAAGCGTCTGCCTTCGGCTCAGGTCATGATCCCAGGGTCCTGGGATCGAGTCCCGCATCGGGCTCCCTGCTCAGCGGGGAGCCTGCTTCTCCCTCTGCTTCTCTCTCTTTCTCTCTCTCTCTGTCTCTCATGAATAAATAAATAAAATCTTTAAAAAAATAGTAACCCTTGAAATATTCAAAAAACATTGAATTTGTATTTTTTAAAACTGCATAATAAATATTACTTAAGTCATAAACATCAATAGAATCAGCGACAATATTCCTGTTGCTCAATGCCTACAGGCCACATTGACAAAACTGGCTGGAAAAAAAACTTAGAAAAAAGTAACAATTGGGAATGGAGAATGGGAGGGGCTGGGAAAGGGACTAATGATACGGATTATGTCATTTTCATTGAGAAACACTAAATACACTGTCACATCTTTCCTTACCCAACAGACTCAGCTTCAACCTTCTCCTTGTTTTTACCTAGTTTATAAGTATTGCTTTATTAACAACCAAAACAAATACTTAGAAAGGAATGGTGAATTACCTTCTCCTTATGTCATAAGTTCATGTCCAATGCAGCATTTTGTGTACCAATTATAAATTTTGCCTTACTTGAGGCAGAAGGGACACAGCTTGAATTTTCAGTTTTCAGGTTGAGTTTGCAGCAGGAGAAACCTGCAAATCATCATGGAAAAATTAAATTGAAAATTAAATAATTAAACCTATCCACAGCTATCCTGAGGAAAATCCATGAAGATTTGTGTTTGGGTCACACACCTCCTGCCCCTCAACATATACTACTCATGCTACAGCAAAACATGCCCAATCCCTTTGATACCAATTGGCATCACTCCCTCATGTGCAGCTGATCACCCCTGCCAGCACCAATTTTGTTAAGACTGTGTTTCTTTCTTCCACTCTCTGTTAAAACTACACACATTTTAACAATGGCTTTGGGCATTGCAATTCACTCTGGAATAATGACTTTACCCTTTCATTTTTGTCAGGAGGAGAAAAAGCAGTCCCAGGACAGGTTGGTAGTAGAGGAAATGGCAACAAAGAGTCATCTTTGGCAAGCCTCAGTCATACTGAGTGGCCATCATTTTCACTTTTAGAGAGCAAAAAGTAAGTAGAATATGGACTAAACTTCTCAAGCAATTTTATCAATGTTCTATTAAAGGAAAAAACAGTCCTGGACCTGACTGATCCTTATTGTTGATATACACAGCCCTGTATCACCAAATAATTACAAACGTTCTGCCTTCATTTTTCCCATGCCAACCTAGGAAGTTTGGTGACAAATTGCTTATTTTTATTTGATAGACAAATATATGACTTAGTAATAAGAGGCAACAGCCTAAACAGAGTAGTCAAGAGGAGTTCTATGTCCTCTTGTCTCTCAGAGCTAAACAGTGGCAAATCATCAAATTTCTCTGACTCTAAGAGTCCTCTTCTGTAAAATGAGAATTTTAAATATCTCACATTATCATTTTAAGAATCAAATAAAAAAATGAACATGAAAGGGCTTTGCAAAACAGAAAGTTCTACTCATTTATCATCAGTTATCCTGTTTCTACCCAGAAAGGGAGTTAAATTTGCATTAATTCACCTATTCGCTCTCAACCAGTCCTCCTCCTTAAGAACAACTTCTTCATTTCCAAAAAGATGACTTGAGTTAGGGTGCGGCTATAATAAAGCTACTTTTCCCGAAAGGAACTGAATGTATAGCTTTGGCCTAGTGAGACCATCGGGAACAAGTGGTCTGACTCTCATCACATTTATAGTTTTAAGAGGAAGCAGTTGAACTCTATGAACACTGGGTGGTTCACTTATTAGTTTATATCTTGGTTATACTTGTGAGATGGTATTAGATCATTAGGATCTAATAATAGATGGATGAACTCAGTTTTGTCAGGGGCTAACAGGTGTTTCACAGCTGGGAGCTTCCAGAGAGCTTAGGTGCAAAAATGAACCATGTTTTCTAAAATTAGCTCTAGTTATTCTAACATTGAAACACACTACTCCATAGAGAAATTTTCCAAAGAATATACAGGGCACTCACTCTGCAAATATAGGACTGAACACACCATTGGAATATTCAAGAGGAAGTACTGTTAAGTACAGAGTCAGAGTATACGGAATTCCATCTCTGTAGTTGAAATTGCATCTCTGCACACTTACAACTGCATCTGTAGTTTACTATTTTGCATAGGCTAACAATAATTATGTCTATAGAGATTAATTACCCCAATTAAGGTGAAGGAAGATTTAACGATGCTGTGTTTATTTTTAATATTTTTGCCTGGCACCAGCTGGACTCAGTCAAACTATGAGCTTAATTCTCTGCTCCAATGGTAAGAAGTGACATGAACTATCAAAGATAACCTTTTACAGCTCGATATACATTTAAAGGCTTTTCAAATTGCACTTCCAAAAGAAAGAGTCCATCCTCTTGTACTTAGTAACACGACCGGTTCTCCCTTGAAGGACTCTGCTTGCCCATTGCTCCAGCATTAGTATTATTTTTAAACTTGCCTCATGAAGCCTGGGATAAGATAACTGATTTCCACCAAATTTTACAGGGTTTAGTTTATGTAAACGGCTTTTTTCAGGCTTAGAGGTCTGTGATGAAGTTCTGTATTGGTTAGGATATGGACCTCTTTGAACTGTCTCTGCAACTACAACGGATGTTCTCTTAGGCAAGAACTTACTTTTGTGCTTCTGAGATCACACAAGCCGAGAAGCCCCTTTTCAGCATAATGCTGAATCCTTATTAGGTACTCATTAATCATTGAGTGCCTGATGTTTCCTGGGGGTCATTTGACAAGTTTTTGGCCCTGAAGCCTCTCAGAGTTATCCCAAAGTTAACTAAACGGACTCTCTCCATTCATGAGAAAGAGGCTACCTCTCGGCGAGGAAAAAAAAAAAAAAGATATTGGAAGGCCAGCCTCAGCACAGTACATGTAGTTTTTCTCTCCTCCTTCTCTCCTCTTAAACTGTTTACTCACATTTCCCTGAAATGTCTTTTAAAAATAACTTTTCTGAGAGAGAGAAGCTTCATCCGTACCCCGTTAGCTGCTGCTTTCAAGTAATAAAAAGGGTGCGTCGGCAGAACGCTCTTCCGCCTGTTTACTAAAACCACCAACCACTCCCACCACTTGCTTCAAGCGGAGTTCCGCCCCTTCTAAGGAGCCTTGCCCACACCTAATATCTGCTTAGACCCCCGCCTCCTCCTTAAAGCTTCCAGCCAATCCTGTACTCCTAATGTCGTGGGGCAGCGCTATCGCGAGATTCCAACTGTACCCTCCGATAGACTTTAACCGTGTGGACTTGCGCAGAAGAGACTTATGAAGCCATTGCCGGGAAAGGGGGGCGGGGCGCTCCGACGTGCGCGTTCACCTTGACCCCACGCTCCAGCGCGCACTCGGCAGCTGGGAGTTGTGATTTCCGGGCCACCCGGGAATCCCAACACAAATCAGCATAAAGCGCGCGTGCCTATCTCAGGCTGGTGTTCGGTGGGTGGCGGATACGTGCCCAGGACCTGCGGGGCCTTTAGAAGAGCCCAGGACCTTGGTGCAGAGAGGCTCAGGAGGCTTGGATTACCAGCCTAGGTAGGCGCTTGGGTGATGGAGGGTCAGGGGTCAGAGGTCGGGGACTGAAGACGTCTCCACACGGAGATGGAGGTCCCAAGGAGGGAAGACTGGGTTGTTCTGGAGCCCAGGAAGCTAAAGGGCTGAGAGGGAGAGGCAGAGCGAGTTTCCCCGACCCTTTCCCATCCCAGACTTGGGGGCCTCTGGACCGCCACGGCTCCCCCCGGGAGAAGAAAGGGCCGTGGGAAAGTAGTCTGTGATTCTCTCCCGGGAGCTGGGGCCTGCGGTGTTTATTTAGATCGAGCGTCCGAGGGACTGTCGTCGCGCTCCTCGGCCTCGCGGGTAGCTTGTTTGCCCGGCCTGCTGGGAGCGATCTGGCGCTGACAGCCCAGCTCTGACTCCGTGAACCGCTTTTGAGTTTCGGAAGAAAACCGAGTGGGTATCCCCGTTCGTCACACACACGCCCCTGGAGGCTGGATTTGGGCAGCTGCCTAGCTTCTTGGTGCGCGGGGTTGTAATGTGGTAAAGCGGAGACGAGGCTTCCAAGTTAGTCTGAAAGTTCTCAGTTACCTTTGGAGTGAGATTGATTACGTTCGTTCTCAAAACCATCCTTGTACGTTGTACATTTTGACTCCGTGGTCGTTACTAGGTTAATGAACAAAGACGTGTTACTTGATGATTGACTGTCACTTTCAGATACAGTACTATTAATTAATGGCCATTAAGCTCGTGCCTTTTTTCTAAGTGACTTTACATGACCCAGGAGGTAGAAATACTAGATGTTTGATGTTTTCCTACTTGTATTTAAATTACCTTAACTCTTTAACTGAACAAAATAAACCATTTTTAAAGTCACTACAGCTATTTAAAATTATTTTCTTGGGTGGTAGCAAGACTTGAAATTCCCATGAATAGAAATGATCCATAGTATCTGTACTGTCACCAGAAAGGCTCATTGGTTTATGATCAGAAACCGTGCTAGAAACTGAGTATTATTGAGCATCAGTGAGAGAAGTGTGCCTGTATTGGATAACCTTTCCTTCCTAGAGCTTCCCAGGTGGAGTTAGCCAATAAGCTAGCAGTTGAGAATAAAATAGTTTACTTTTGAAAGATGCTACTGTTTTATTTGCCCAAGTGTAAGAACTGCACTTGCAGAATTATTAAAACAAAACTTTTATTAAGAGTTCAGGCTACAAAGATTCGGGGAAACAATGTGCTGGCTTTTTTTTTTTTTTTTACTTCTTTTGAGGGCATTTTTAAAGTTTAACATATTTGGGGGTTCAATAGATGAAAACTCGCTCATCTTGCAAAGTTATTACTACACAAAGATTGTGGTAATGCTAGATCATTAGGTTTTCACTAATCTGTAATGATTGGGCTTTGCTTGCATAAGGCTCACCTTGAGCAGCAGTGTGGCAAGTGTATACTTCTTATTGTTCCTAAATTCTAAATCCAGGCCTACCATGGATTTGTTGTAAGTCAGGATTTGTATGTGTCTTTTAACAAAGAGATAATAATTTGAAGGGAAAAAAATATGAATCTAAGTTTAATTGGTAATCATTTGTTATATTGTCTTATTAACTTAACATTTTATGTTATTTTTCTAACAACCTGTCTTTGTTTTCTGTTGAAGATATGGGTCAGTCAGTTTTCTCTGTCTCATTAAGAGCCAGAAATAGTAAAGAATAGTTTTACATTGCGTGTAATCTTCTCAAATGTGGTTAAGAGACTCTGGTCTAAAAAGAAACATGGTACTTAAAAAGAGGGAGAGTATTAGGTATTTGGGGAGTTAGAGATATTTGTTTCACCTTATTTTGTATGTCATTTCCATCTTGGCACTGACCTGGCATTGGGGGTGCGATGGTGAATAGGATACTTTCCTCCCCAGCTTTCATGGCCTTCAAAGTCATACAGTTGGGATAAAGGAGGAATGGCCCTTAACTCAGCACGCCTGGTCATGGAAGGTTTCCTGGGGAAGGTTGGGACAGCACCTGACTCCGTGAACCGCTTTTGAGTTTCGGAAGAAACTCAATGTCGTGGGGCAGCGCTATGAAAAAGTGTGAAAGGGTATTTCAAGCAAAAGGCTTTTTACATTTAAATGTAGGAAGGACAATTAAAATGTGGTCCATGTTTTAAAACTGCAAATAATCATGTGTCACTGAACTCTGATATTATTCCTAATAAGAAGTAGAATGACCAAAAGTGAGACTCTCATGTGGTATGAAGAAAACCAGGAGAAGGGTTTGGAATATGATTAGAAATATATAGAATTTTGCTAGTACTTGACTTATTAGTTCCCAATTAACATTATGGTTATAAGTAGTTTTGATCAAGTAACCTCTTCTTGGTTCAAGAAGTTATCCCTGGATAGAAATCCCTTAAGAAAAGAGTCAGTCGGAATGAGATTTGTGTGTGTGTGTGTTTAATTTTTTTTATTAACACATAATGTATTATTTGTTTAAGGGGTACAGGTCTGTGATTCATCAGTCTTACACAGTTCACAGCGCTCACCATAGTGCATACCCTCCCCAGTGTCCATCACCCAGCCACCCCATCCTTCCCACCCTCCTCCACTCCAGCAACCCTCAGTTTGTTTCCTGAGGTTAAGAGTCTCTTATGGTTTGTCTCGGTCTCTGGTTTCATCTTGTTTCAGTTTTCCCTCCCTTCTGAGATTTTTTTTTTTTTAAATCATGAATGTATGTTCAGTTCTGGTTTAATTGGCTGGGGTAGTACCTGGGCATCAGGATTTTTTTTAAGTTCCCCCAGATGATTCTAATGTGCAGTCAAGTGTGAGACACATAGATATATGGTCCTCCATCCTACCACATTAAAGTTTGGTTATTATAATATATAACGTATAATTCCGAGGATGATGGTCATAGCAGCTACCACTCACTGAATATATGCTAAATTTCTGTTAACTGTGCTACTGCACGTAGATTATTTCTAAGCATAATTCCATCATCCCCATTTTGAAATGAGAAAACTAACACAGGGAGGTTAGATAACTATTCCTGTGCCACACGTTTAGTAAATGCCAAAGCTAGAATTAGAATCTTTTCTCCTGTAAGCCACATTGCTTTGCAGATGTGAGACTCTATAGCCAGTTGCTTTGGGGGCTTTTAGAGTTAACAATTCCATAATTACCATGTTATTAATATTAATTTAATATTATGGTTGTTGTTATTACACCAACCATAATGTGACCCCTACCTCATATCCACACTCTTTGCCATAAGCAGTTCTACCCAGTAGAGAAGTATGGTACATTTCCCTACCTCTTCACTTTGGGTCCGTTTATGTGACTTGCTTTAGCTCATGGAACCTTGTGCTTTTGCTGTGACCACACTTTGAAAAGTACTTGTGTGATTGGATTTACATTGTTACACCTCAGCCATGGTGATAAGTACATTTGTGGGTTGCTTTGCTGGTCCTAGGAGGATGAGAACTACATTAAGCAGAGCTGAACTGCTCCTCCAGAAACCTAGGCTAGGTCAGCCAACCCTCAGCTAATTTGCAGATCTACGAGAGAATAAATGATTGCTATCTCAAAACTTTGAGTTTTGAAGTGGTATGTTACACAGCATATTTGTGGCCATAGTTAATTAATAAGCTGATATAGCTGAACTTTTCAGAGTTCCAGCAGAATGATCAAATTCCAGTATTCTAGCCTATATTCTGATGAGAATTGGGCAAAGATAAACACATAGGTTATTAGGGGCCTCCTGTGTTATTCTTCCAAGATAATAGAGGAGATAAGATGCTTATAGTTAACCATAGTAAGAGATTGTTTATAGTTTATTACCTGTGCATTCATAAAGCAGGCACTGGCTAAGGAAACTGAATTCTCATGATTGACTTAGACCAGCACTACTTAAAACCCTTTTTGCAGTTTTGAGAATGTTTTATATTTGCACTGCCTAGTATAGTAGCCACTAGTCACATACGGCTGTTGAGCATTTAAAGTGTGCCTAGTAAGGCTGAGGAGCTGAGTTTATGATATTATTTAAATATCTTATTTATTTAAAGTTAAAAAGCCACATGCCACGTGGCTACTAAGAAAATAAATTCTATTCATTTATATTTTGCCAGTAAATTACTCATTTTATTTAGAATTTTCAAGTTTATTAGAATAGAGCTATTTCTAATATTCTCTTACAATTTTATTTTTTTTAAGATTTTATTTATTAGAGAGAGAGAACATAAGCGGGGGGCAGAGGCAGAGGGAGAAACAGACTCCCCGCGGAGCAGGAAACTTTTTTTTTTAAAGATCTTATTTATTTATTTGACAGAGAGGGAACACAAGCAGGGGGAGTGGGAGAGGGAGAAGCCAGCTTCCCGCCAAGCAGGGAGCCCGATGTGGGGCTCGATCCCAGGATTCTGGGATCAGGACCCGAGCCGAAGGCAGACGCTCAACGACTGAGCCACCCAGGCGCCCCAATCTTGAGCATTTTAATATAAATTTTAAAATCACTTGTCAGTTTCTGGGGGGAAAAAAAAGCCTTTTGGGATTTTGAATAGGGTTACTTTGTAGATCAATATCTAGGAATTGACATTTTGATACCTTGTATCTTCCAATCCATAAAAATTCCAAATTGAGAATATTCCTTAAACTACCCTGAAGCCAAATTTTATTTGTTTATACATCCTTTTTTTTCTTTCAAGCTACATCATTGATATAGGTGGAATACGCATCAAACCATCATTACAACTTTATGATTTTAATCTCTGTGAGTTGTTTTGTGTTTCATATAAGAATTGGCTATTATTTTGGGAAAAGTGTAGTTGGTTCCTACATAATACAGGTTGCTGTCAGACCAGTTTCCTCTTCTGAGATGACAAAGCTTTCTCTTTTTTTCCTACATTTTTTCTTTTCTTTCTTCTTTTATTGTCTGTGCTCCATTTCCCCTGGTTGCCATCACCATTTTATTCCTTGCCCACCTATTCTTGTTTCTGCTAACCCACAAAAAAGAAATATGTTCTTTATTTTCATTTTCTTCTTTTGAAAGAGAAAATATATTTTTAGGAATTTTTTAGCTCTGTAAGGGTCAAGTGAAGTTTTATTAACCCTTTGGGATTATAAAACAAAATTGAACTTTTGTTGTGATGATATGAGTTTAACTGTTACTAAAACTCTTCAAATACGTGTTTCCAGGATATTTGGGAGATTGTACCTTACTGTCATGCTGCTCATTAAATGTATTTTTAGAATGTATTTTATTTTATATAACACATTATCTTTACGAAATTTATCCATTAAAGGACCAGTAAGACCATCAGAATTTCTGTGATGCATGAGATTATGGTCACTGTGTTCCTTAGCTGTATTTGACTTATTTAAAAAAAATTAACCATTGCTTTACGTACCTCTCTAAGATTTCATATTACATGTGTGGGCTGTTAGTTACGGTGAATTATTCATCTGGGAGCACTTTAATACTAAAATCCTTTCTTGGAAAGCTTACTTGTTGCATTTGTCTTCTAGAGTTCGTATTTGCCAACCAAGAAAACTTGAAAATGAGTAGCCGGCGGAAACGTGCTCTTCCAGTGAGAGTCGATGAGGAAAAGCAACAGCAGCTTCATTGGAATATGCATGAAGACAGAAGGAATGAACCTCTCACCCTAACTGATGATGAGCACCCCTCCATGGGTTCAGATTTCTCTTCTGCTCACCATATCATCCTAGATGATAGTCTAAAGGAAGAAGTGGCTCACAAAGAAAAGAAGAGGTGTTCCGAGGCAGTGAGCATCTCAAAATCAATCGATAAAGAAGAGACTGGTGGCATTTTTTCTCCTTTCTCTGTAAAGCTGAATATCGTGATTTCTCCCTATCACTTCGATAATTCTTGGAAGGCATTTCTGGGCGAATTAACCCTTCAGCTTCTTCCCGAACAGAGTTTAATTGAATATTTTTCTGAAAGGAGTTTTACATTGATGAGTTCAGAGTCAAGCAATCATTTCCTGATCTATGTTAATTCAGAATGTGAAGATGTAGAGAAACAAGAAAAAGGACTCAATAAGCCAATTAGTATTTGTGACAAGGGTATTCGAGTGGAATCATCTTTCAGTGGTGAAATGTTAGAAGATTTGGGGTGGCTACAAAAGAAAAGAAGAATAAAACTTTACCAAAAACCAGAAGGAAATCACATGATCAAGGTACTCAATTTCTGTGGTGTCTTTTAAGGTTCTTCTGCGTTGGGCAGTCCCATTTTGAAGTTAACTTAGAAGGAAGGTCTAAAAAGCCAGAAATAAGCCTCTCATTATTAAGTTTCAAAGTGCACTTTATTTTGGGCTTTCAGTAACTATAAAAATATACTATAGCTGATCATTTCCAGGCTGTTCTTTTGCAAGATATCCCGGATTCCTCCCTTCTGGCTCTACTCAGTGTCTTGTCATCTCTCCCTCTTCTTGTAGCAGTCCTTTAACCATTGCCCTGCTTATCTTTTCAACTCCATCTGCTTTGTCTCTGAATTGGTATAATGTGAATGAAATGGAATTCTGTTATTCACTGCAGAATCAAGTGTAATCTGGCACATAACTCCCTTCTTTGATAGGTCCTCGTCTACTTCTCCAGCTTCATCTTTTATCACTCTGCATTTTATTTTGTCCCAGAAATTCCAAATAAATTTATTTCCTGCATATTTTCTGGCCGTATTTCTGCATCTTTGCTTTTGTTTTCACAGTTCTCTGCCTGGATTGTTCCCTTCCTTTTCCCTAATAACTCCTGGGCATTCTCTGATATTCAGCTCAGAGTTTACTTCTCTAGGGAGATCTTTTCTTGAAATTCATGGATGATATTACATGCCTTTCCCCATAATACTCTATACGCATTTATTTTTGCCTTGGCCACTTGTTGTTTGTGTACTTATATTTTAGATTTTTCTCTTTCAGCAGACTATGAAGTCATTTATCTTCACAGCCTAGTAAAACCCTGTTACTGAACAGATTTTCAGCAAATGAATGAGTAAATTTATAATGCATTTCAGGCTCTGCTATTTATTAGCTAAGTAATTTTATGTGAGTCATTTGAATGCTCTAATTTCATCATCTTTCTGTATACAATGTAAATAATAATCATTCTTTTTACTTTATACAGTCATGTTGAGAATCAGGTGAGAAACTGTAAGTAGATGTCCCTTATAAACTATGAAGCAGGTTAATATGCCTTTATGCCAAAACTTGAAAGGAAAAGAAATTCTAAAATGTTAAATTCACTTTTGTTCAGTTGAAAACCATGTCTTGTGTGTTTTTCTCACATTAAAAAGCAGTTGTATTAGTGTACTTTACAGAACTGACGAAAGGAATGGAGAAAATTTAGAAGCATTAGATTGTAATTAATTCTTCCCTGGAGAATGAAACTATGCAACCTCTTATTCCCCCTCCTTGTTGATCATGCATGCCAAAATTGTGGCTCAGTGATAGCAAGTATGTAAAAATTCATGGCTTGTACATCTGTTCTGTCCACTTTCCCTGTAGACCAAGTCTTGATCCATTCTGTTTTCTTATCCCAATTTTTATAAACATTTAAACATTTATTGCTGTTATAATAAGCTAACTCTAGACGGACACAAGGCAGAGTACAGATAATAATGGAATATATTCTTTGTTACTCGTTCCTATATAATGCTGGGTTGGATTCTAGTTCTTTAGTAAAAGAATACGAGCCTCTCCATGATTACGGAATCAGGTCCAGGATAAGATAGGAAAATGAAGGAAAAATGCATTTATTGAGTATCTACTATTAGAAAGTTTTAAAATTGTATTATATAGGCTATCTCATACAGGCTTCTCTCCATTTCGCAAATAACAGCATTTGGGTCAAAATAAATCAGTTACTTTGCCTGTTTTTTTTAGCTCTTAGATACCAATGCCAATATTCAACTTCAGATCTTTTGACTGCAGAACTTCATACTGCATTGTTTTACCAGAATCAAGATATATGACGTTAATCAGGATCTATTTTCCTATACATTTTAGTGTCTGATCTAGTAATAGGGATTCCCAAGCCTGACTATGCTTAAGAATCCTGACATGTGTGTCAGAATCCTCTGGGGGAATCTGCATTTTTAACCAACTTCACTGATTATTCTGATACCCATCAAGTTTGGAAATCATTGACTTGGTAGGTGGAATTGGTGTTCTCATCACATTCTCCCAGGTTCAGTCCTAGTTTAGGAAGTATTTTTTTCTAACAGCTTGAATGGTGCATCTCACATAGTAGGCACTGCATTTGTAGAATGAATTTGTTACTGAAAGTAAACATTTGTGAGGGAGATTTGGTAGGTATGTGTCTAATGTTTGTGGGACAAATACTGTGAATACGTTTAGAAACAGTAATGGTTAAAAAACTTTTTTTCATGTCCTCATAAAGAATGTATTAGTACAATTAAAACTATGTTTATGTTGATTAATTCTTTGTAGGTTGGAATTTATCTTTTGGAAGGTGGCCTAGCAAAACTAGACTTTTTGAGTGATGCAAATTCAAGAATGAAGAAGTTCAATCAACTCATGAAAAGAGTGATGGAAAAGTTATACAATTTTGTTGTTCCAGGTAAATTAAAAATTGCTGTTACTTTAACTTTAAGAGTTGTGGGTTTTCCCCAAATCATATACATAACAAGCAGAAAAACGATAAAACCATAATAAAATTAAACAGTCTTTATAAAACCACTGTGTGACAAAACTATATGTATCTAGAATGCCCCCACTAATTCGTGTCTTTCTTTGCTAAATACTCTGCTTAGCTTAGAGTAAGTACTCAAGAAATGTTTGCAGTCAATAGAATCTAAAGGAGTCTGAACTGATTGGAATTTTTGCATTATTCTTGTGCTTTTATTTTGTCACGGCCAGAGATTCTTGGCTGGCCTTATTCCACCTCTCCTTCGCAGTCTGACAAATAATCTCAAGAGCCTGCTTCCCATAAAGACCAGTTAACTTTCCTACTGTTTCTTGGCAAGACGTTGCATCCTTGGTCAGGACTGCAGCTTCAGAGTTGTCTGCCATTAGTTCCCAAGGGGGGAGTGTGGATGGCTTGGTGCAGCCCATCAACACTACTGGAAAAACAGCTCAAATTCTCCAAGCCCTGCTCATGGTGGGTCAGCATTATTTCAGGTGCAAATTACAGAACATTTCATACTGGAATATTTGGGAAATCAGTTTCTAAGCTTCACTGTTGAGTTGTTTTCTTCATTCTCAGCAAAGCTTCGTAATACTAATAAAAGTAGGGGTGCCTGGCTGACTCAGTTGGTAGAGCATGTGACTCTTGATTTCAGGGTCGTGAGTGCAAGCCTCATGTTGGACAGGGAACCTACTTAATTAAAAAGAAAAACACTAACAAAAGTAAATCATTTTGCATGTTGAAGACTTAAAAGGAGGAAAATCTCTGGTTTCAGAATTGGAAGGGATGCTTTTAAGTACATCTAGAATTTTTAAAGTTATAGTAAGAATTCTGCCTTTTAAAAAAAGTACAAGTTGGACTTTTCAAAGGAAAATGTCAAAGGATTTCAAAGGAAAACTTCAATTTAGTTATCAGTACTAGATTACAGAACTGTAGTAAAAGTCTGAAAGAACCACACATATAACTAGACATTAATTATAAAATTTTAAAAATTATAAATTTATAAATATAAATTATTAAAATTATAAAATTTTGAAAATCTCATGTGGCATATTTTTTATTGAAAAAAGTAAATTATGTATTTTGTGGTACAGTCGTCATTCTGTGGAGTGTGAGATATGTTCTATAAAAGTGGATAGGCCTTTTGGGAACAGCTGAGAAATAAATCATAAGCCAAAGTGGGGTTTGTACATTTATTCAAGATTTTGAATTTTTTTTCATGTTATAGTAGGCACCAGTCTTCTTCCACAGGGCAGTTGTGCCCAACAATTATATCTGATATTTTTTACAAATTTGTATTAATGGTTTAGGCACTTGTCTCCTAGTCGGCTCCTGCTACTACCAAATGCCTATCCTTTTTTAGCATAAGAAATAAAATGGGAACAACCCTTGTCTTAATAGACATAGAAAAATTATGTCTGCATATGGATTTTTTTTATGTTAAGATGTAGAAGTGAAATAAATTATCCTTTTATAAATTGCAAAAGATACATTCAAATGTTTATTAAATATCTACAGTGGGCAAAGCACGTGCTAGCTGCTCTGAGGAGCTGTAAAAACAAAAGACAGCCTTTGCCTAACAGTTCAGTGCATAAGGTAAGAATACATATAAATGATTGCACTGCCAGACAGAGTGCAGTGTATCACTATATCCAAAGTAGAAGAGTATTACATGAACACAGAGGAAGAACATTAATTCTAACCAGGGAAAACAAAAGAAAATGCCATGGAAAAAGTTGAACTATCTTGAAAGGTAGATTTTTGATCAGCAAAGAATTAAGGATAGGGTCTTCCCATCCCAAAACACACTGAGCAAGGCCCCAGAGATGGAAAAATGCATAGTATGTTCTTAGAATAAGAATTGCTTATAGTTAAAAAAGGTAGATCGGGTTATTTTGAGTACATTTATTGTTGGTCGTGCAGGTGTGTTGGAAGAGGATGAGGAAGATGCAGAGAGTGAGCCAGAGGGGCAGGACATTGACGAGCTCTATCAGTTTGTGAAGCAAACACATCATCACGAAGCACAGGCCGTCCAAGTGGATGTCCAGCACCCTGCATTGATTCCTGTGCTGAGACCGTACCAGCGAGAGGCTGTCAATTGGATGCTACAACAAGAGCATTTCAGAAGCACTCCTACTAGTGGTAAGTATAAGATGCTTAAAGAAAGACAGATTGATCAGAGGGATTATATGGGAGATAGTTAGGATGGGGGACATTGTTAAACAAATCATATTGAAAAGATAGAATAGAATGGGTTTTAACTGTGAACAAAATGATAGTCTAATAAGAAACTCTTTAAAATTGAAATCTAGAGAAATTCATTTGTGGGTTCCCTCATCTATAAGTGTTTGAACTAATTTTTCCTGCCCAAATAAAGGCTTCCTTGATTGGAATTTTTAAAAACTAATACATTTTCTGCATGCCTTTCCAACTAAGAATTGCTTTTGGAACCTGATCAGATGGGAATCTTGTTAATCGTCTGTCTGCAAGAGGCTTCACAATAATGATGAGTATTAGCAACAGAAAGAAAATTTACAAAAGTGGGAGACTAATGTGTGACTAATTCTCCTCCTAGGTTTGCCTTTATTTTCTTTGCTCCACAAACTAAATAAAATAAAATGTTATCTATTAAGAGTTTTCGTAGAAGTAAATTTATGGGAGTCATTTATGCCACTTCTTTATCATTATCTTTAAAGAGATAGGCACAAGATGAGATTTTTGCATGATTCTAGGAAGTGAAATGTTGACTGTTTCACTCTCTTTCTGTATAGGTTTATTTTAATGATGGATAGCTCTTATTTCTCCCATAGGTTCCAGTTTCTACTTTTTTATCCAACAAAATTCATTTTTTTTTAATTTTTTATTTTGGAAAATAAATACCCGTTTATAGCCAACATTATTTCTTCCCACTCCCTCTCATCCCATACTCTAAATTATTTTGAAGCAATAATTTCACATATTATATCATTTAATCTGGTAATACTTCAGTTTATTTTATTAAAAGGGTTCCTTTAAACAGATATAAAATATATATCTTAATAATGGCTTTTTAAACCCAGTAGTTCCTTAATATCATCAAATCTCTCCCCTCTCTCCCTTTTCTTCTCCCCTTTCTGTTTCTCTGTTTCTCTTTCTCTCTTACAGTTTATTCAAATCTGAAACCAAATAATGTTCATACATTGGAATTAGTTGCCGTCTCTTAAATTTCTGTAATCCATAGATTTTTATCTCCTCACATTCTGTATTTTTTCTTACAATTTATCCTTTGGAGAAATTGTTAGCTCTGTAGTTTCCCACAGACTGGACTATTTTTTTCTCCAAAATGAAATAACGTTTCTTTAATTAAGTAATTTTATTAAGGTAAGACTTACAGTAAAATGCACAGATCTTAAGGGCACAGTTTGATAAATTTGCACAAATCTGTGCATCTGTGTCACCAGTGACCCAATTAAGACATAGAACTAGATTTTCTCAGAAGGCACTAGCCACCTATGCCTCTTGAGACTGGAAGTGGCTGTCCAAGTTATGTGTTGTAAGTTTAAAATATACACCAGATTTCAAATAGTACAAAAAAAGGATGCCAAATATCTCATTAATAATTTTTATATTGATTTCATATTGAAATGATAATGTATTGGTTATATTAAGCTAAATAAAATTGATAAAATTGATTTTACCTATTTCTTTTATATCTATCTTACAGTGCTGACATGAAATATTTCCATCACCCCAGAAAGTTCCCTCGTGGCCCAGTCAGTTCTCCTACTTCACCCCCTTCAGGAGGCAACTACTGCCACCATCAATCAGTTTTGCCTGTTTTTGAAACAATAGAATGGGAAAATATGGACACTTGAGGCAGGAGAGAAGTTGGCTCTTTCAACATGTTTTTGAGATTCAACCACACTGCATGTATCAGTAATCCATTCTTTTTTCTCCACAGAATGGATTTTCTTGATCAAATCCCATGTATCGTTTAATAGTTATGTTCCCTATGGCTCCCATAAATTGAAGCTTTTTATCTTTTAATTTTTTCATTTTACGAACCCTATATATCTGTATTCCTACTGCATCTATTAATCCCTAAAGAAGGCAACAAAAAAATTACTTGCTGTTTCACTGATGGGTAGAAACATGCTTCCTAATTTGGCATTTGGTTTAAACAACTTAAAATTTTAAGGGAAAGGATAGTGAAAGATTTTGATTGAAATACACTCAGTACTTCAGTGTTTTAGGATACTTTTTCCTCAGCTAAGTAAGGCTTTCCTCCTACTTTCAGACCCATGTAAAAGGTTAGGTCTGATTTAGGTTAATGTATTAGCCCACTAGCATATGTCTGTTGACTTATTAAAAAACTAAGCAACTTTTTGAAGGATTTATAAAGGATAAGCTACTTTCCTTTATTGGGTAGGAGTTGGTTACAGCTACTAGTTTTCTTTTCCTGTTAAACCTCTGTGATTTGCTGCACTTTGTTTTTCTATCTTAACACTTATTTATGTAGAAAATATTGGTGTCCAAAGCAAAGGAAGAATAAACATAAGAATAGTATCTGAAGAAAAGAATGAAATCCTAGCCTTTTCCCATGTGTATGTGGCCTCCCAGGGTATCCTTACTGCTAACTTATTTTTATTTTAATGTGATTATCTGGCAGAAGGGAAGACAAACAGAAACTTGTTCTTACGGTTATATTTTTCTTTAGAAAATACCCTGCACTTCTTATGGCGTGAGATTGTTACATCTGAGGGTTTGAAACTCTACTACAATCCGTATACAGGCTGGTAAGACAAACTTCATGTGCTTGGTATTAAAAATAAATACTATGAAAACCTGTATGAGATTGGTAGCATATGTCTTTAGCTTTGACAGTAATCTTAAAAAGGAATACTAAGTTAAAGTCTTCTTAGACTTCATATTTTTACCGTTTTTATAGGTAGGACAAACATGAAATTAATAGTGCTTGTCATTTTTCAGTAAATGAATGCAATATGATAGACTTAAGATGCTTAGTTATTGACATTTAAAGAGATTATAATTTTAATATTATGGGCCAATTTTTATATTTTCATTAAATTTGTTAATTTCTATTATAAAAGTCTTAGGAATCATTAAATATAATAACGTAATGGGTGAATCGGTAGTTATTGTCCTCCTTACTTTTTTTATTCACAGACACAAAAGAAGGCAGACATGCTTCCTGTTATTTATAGAAGAGAAAAAAATGATGGGCATTTACCAGTACCACGTCCTGTTTCTGCAGACTTAGTTGTCAGCTCGGGCAGTTTTTTATTCATGACCTAGGGTTTCAGATTGTTTCACCCTAAACTGTAGTTTAAAAAAAACTTAGACTTTTATGGATTTCTTCCAGTTTTCTTTAGGAATAGTATAATTTTTACTTGCATTCCTGTAATATGTTTTTCTTGTTTTTTCCTTTAGCATCATCCGTGATTACCCAAATGCTGGGCCACAGTTGCTTGGTGGAATCTTAGCAGATGAGATGGGTCTCGGAAAGACAGTGGAGGTTTTGGCTCTGATTCTGACACATACTCGGCAAGATGTCAAACAAGATGCTCTCACTCTTCCTGAGGTAGGAGGAGTACCATAGGCTGAGAAAGCAGGGGACATATGTTCTCAAAAAGCATCATATGGCCAACATTTGCTTGGCACTTAAGCCAACACTCCGTTTACTCAGAGGCTAATGATTTTTACAAGTTATTACTTAACTTCAAGTGGGCACAGAGAATGGGATGTTTGTGACCTGGCAGGGTTTTGTAAGTGATGTTGGCCAAGTAGGATGGCATTATCCTGTCACCAGGCTTCCTCCTAGTTGGCAGGGAGACTCTTAGGAAAGTACTGCTACTTCCTCAGATGTTTGGTCAGTACTGTAGCCTCCAGATTACCGTTAAATTTTTTTGAGTGATTTTTTTTTTAATTGTGCAAATCACAGATATGTAAATCATAGAATCTAGTAATTAGTACTTGGATTGCTAAATAAATCACACTCTAAGTCCTTGTTCCAAAATACATAATTATGTTTAAAAATACAAATTTTAGAGTTGGGGGGGGAGCAAAACAGCTCCACTGAGGCAGATGCAGCTCATAGCTCATAATTTCCAATAACCAAATCTAAAATCATCACACTAGTTAAGGGTATAATTGATTACCAGTAGGGCCCATTGTGCTCACAACTTTAGTGATAATGTGATCTTCTGATAGGGTCAGGTTTGCAAAGTTAACCTTGTAGATTTGAGTATGGAATAGAAAATATCTATTTCATTGTTAAAAAAATGAGTTGGAATATATAGCAGTTAACTGTGGGTAACTTCTATATTAGTTCCATCTTTAAACAAGCCTTTAAAAGTTAATTTCAGAAGTTCTACACTTAACATTTAGGTAATTTAAGATAATATGTACGGGCGCCTGGGTGGCTCAGATGGTTAAGCGTCTGCCTTCGGCTCAGGTCATGATGATCCCAGAGTCCTGGGATCTAGTCCCGCATCAGGCTCAGGAGCCTGCTTCTCCCTCTGCCTCTGCCTCTCTCTCTCTCTCTCTGACTCTCATGAATAAATAAATAAAACATTTTAAAAAAAAATTAAAAAAAGATAATATGTACAATTTTAAAAATTGATGGCTAGCAGTAAGCCCTGAGATAAAAAATAAGGTTTGTATGTATGAATAGCATTTTAGCTCTTTCTCTCATCATTTCTTACAACTTTCTTGCATCTCCTTAATAGAAGGAGGGTTAATTTTAGTAAGCAATTCCAGTTACTGAAAGCAAAACACTGTGTGACTACTGAATGTTGTTTATATCAGGGAAAAGTGGTGAATTATTTCATTCCATCACATTATTCTGGAGGAAAAGTAAAAAACCCAGAAACCCAGAATATGGAATTTGAACCAAAAGAAAAAGTTCAGTGCCCCCGTAAGTATGAAATCTCTTAAAGAAAATACGTTTTTACAGTCATCTTTGTTACAGTTCTTATTCCTTATATGGAGCTCTCTTGTTACGAATAATTGTTTTCATAGTCGTTTATACTTTGTATAAATGGAGTCAATTACAAGTCATGTTATCTTAACAAAACTAAAGGTTTATTCTTTCAATTGATTGCTTCAGTCCCTTTTAGTCTAGTTAGTTCTTGTGCAGTCTTTTATATTTGAATTTCTTTAGCTTACAGTTTAAACCAGGCTTTAGCTAACTTCAGATTCTGCTAGCAAATGAATGTTTCCCTTACTATGGTAGCATATACATAGATAATTGTGAGAGGTTTTTTAAAATACAATTTTAAATGATAGTAGCCTTGTAAGATTAACCAATTAATGAGTAATTCTTCCTTAAATTATTTCCACTATGGTAATTTATTAATGTGTTGAGATAAATTTTTATTACATATTCTTCAAAATCATGGTATACAGACAACATATCTTCAGTAAATCTGTTTTATTTTTTCTTAACTTAGTTCTCAGTGCATATTAAGATTAATTGCATTCTATTTTTTTAATTTTAATTATTTTGACTGAGTTAGCATATCCTTTTGCATGTAGCTACACGTGTGATGATCCTGACAGCTGTGAAAGAAATGAATGGGAAAAAAGGAGTGTCCATCCTTTCCATCTATAAGTATGTCAGTTCTATATATAGATATGATGTTCAGCGGAACAGGAGTCTTCTGAAACGGATGCTGAAATGTTTAATTTTTGAAGGTCTTGTGAAACAGATCAAAGGCCATGGTTTTTCTGGAACTTTTACATTGGGGAAGAATTACAAGGAAGAGGATATATATGATAAAACAAAAAAGCAGGTAACAACATTTGTTAAGTTGCTGTATGAGATGCATTATGGAAGGCATTGACAGATCCCACTTGATATGGAGGCTCTTAGAGACTGAAGGTAAAAAACAAACCTAGAAAATCACGTATGGCTGTGACTTATCTTTTCTACTTCCTGAATATAAGTTTCATCAGAGGAGAAACATTTTGTTTACTAAACCCAGAGAAGAGTGATTGGCACATAGCAAATACTCAATAAATATTTGCTGAGTGAATTATATTAGTGGGTTAAGCATATTATAAAGTTTAAAATAACTCTAAAGAATATATATCTCTCTCTCTCTCACTCAGATAAATAAATAAAATCTTTTAAAAAAAGAATACATTTTTTAAAGAGGAAAAAGTAAAACAACTATTTTCATCATGCTGTTGTCAGCAGTTAAAAAATCTGTTCTATAGTTGTTTGTTTTTTTTTAAGATTTTTTTTTTTATTTGTTAGAGAGGGAACACAAGCAGGGAGAGCGGCAGGCAGAGGGAGAAGCAGGCTCCCTGCTGAGCAAGGAGCCCGATGCAGGACTCGATCCCAGGACCCTGGGATCATGACCTGAGCTGAAGGCAGACGCTTACTGACTGAGCCACCCAGGCATTGTTCTACAGTTTAAAAATATCAGATAGCTTACATTTGCTTAGCTCTTTATATACATTTTCAGTTTTTTATGTAAATTCTCATTTTTCCCATATTACCATCTTAACGCAATTTTAACATTTTGTTATAAAACTGCTCTTTTGGTGCTATTAATTTCAAACTTGCTTTTTAAAAAAATTAGTTATATAGCTATGCATACATAAATCAGGTAAAGGGGCACTTGGCTGGCTCTGTCAGAACAGCATGTGACTCTTGATCTCGGGGGTCATGAGTTCAGGCCCCACATTGGGTATAGAGATAACCATAAATAAATAAACGAACTAACTAACTTTAAAAAAATAAATACGGGCCCCTGGGTGGCTCAGTCGGTTAAACGTCTGCCTTCAGCTCAGGTCATGATCTCAGGGTCCTGGGATTGAGCCCCGCATCGGGCACCTAGCTCAGCGGGGAGTCTGCTTCTCCCATTCCCTCTCCCTCTATGATCTTTCTCACTTTCTTTCAAATAAATAAAATCTTTAAAATAAATAGATAGAAGATAGGTAAGTAAATTAATCGGGTAAAGACTGATGACAACGAGTCAAAGTGTGGGGCTACCAGCTTGTCTACTATAAAAGAAATAGCAGATTAAAAAGTTCATTTTCTGGAATGGGGAGTCTCCCAACATTTTCCCCAGCCAGAGTAGAAGGCTGCAATGAACTACTGTGTTTCTAGTAATCCTTCTGTCACCAGAAAAGGAAAATCTTCAATTAATGCCATTCATTTCATTTTAAGTGTCCCTACTCCTCTGTTCAACCTCACCTCTGACATCACTTCTGGGAAGCTGTTGCTGGCACCTACCTCCCCGTCACAGCCCCTCTGTTGTATATCCCCCTTACACATTCCTGTACCATCATTTCACTTTTTATGTTCTTCCATTTCCAGCAGACCCCCTTGGAGACCAGGAGCTAAATCGTCCTCATATTTCTATCCCCAGCATCTAACACTATGCCTGGCACAAAATTGGCATCCAGTAAATACTTTCAGGAGGGGACACAGAAAGGACAAAGAAGGAATTTATTTGCTAATTGCAGTAACTAGTAGATTAGTTTTCACTTTCTTTAAATTAGTACTTGGTATGTTTATAATGGCCCTAGTTTGTATATTTATGTATTATAAATATACTAGTCTTTAATTGATTAAGACAAACTATAAATTATAAGAGGTTAATGTCAAAATATTAGTAGCTCCCTATCTTTCTAATTTTTATTCTCTTCAGATTTTACTTACACAGTAGTAGAGCCTTCCTTTTTAGACCTACACACTACAGAGGGCAGATTGAAAGCCACTGATCAGGAATGATTCGCCCCTGGGAAAATGATAGCAGACTGGCGATTGGATTTTTATGGAAAACTCATAAATAAGGTTGGGAATTTAACTTCAGAAATGTAATTATGTTGAAATAAATTAAATAATATTTTTCATAGGCAGTAGGGAGTCCAAGGAAAATTCAGAAAGAATCCAGAAAATCAGGGAGCAAAGACACAGATTCTGAATACTTGCCATCAAACACATCTGATGATGATGATGATCCTTACTATTATTACTATAAGGCTCGGAAAAATCGAAGTAAATTCAGGAAAAAGCCTGTTCCATCCACAAAAAAGGGAAAAGGTCAGCCTAACATCAATCTCAATTCACAAGATCACTGTCCAGCTACCAGTGACTCTGGAATTACTGATGTTACCACATCTAAAAGTACATGTGTCTTTGAAGGAAAGCAAGAACATGCAGCAGAGGACCAAGCTGAATCTCTAAACTCTGCTGATGGTGATGTGCCACAGTCTACTGTCATGAGTCCCTGTAATTCCTCTGATTATCGCTTTGAGTGCATTTGTGGTGAACTTGACCAGGTTGACCGTAAACCTCGTGTTCAGTGCCTGAAATGCCACCTGTGGCAACATGCAAAATGTGTGAATTATGAAGAGAAGAATCTGAAGATTAAACCTTTTTACTGCCCCCACTGCCTTGTTGCGATGGAGCCGGTATCAACCAGAGCAACTCTGATCATCTCGCCCAGTTCCATCTGTCATCAGTGGGTGGATGAAATCAACAGGCATGTGAGGTCATCATCTCTTCGAGTCCTGGTAAGGCAGTCTGGGCTCTTGAAAGGGATAGGAAAATGTCAGTTTTTGCTTCCTTGTGGTAATTTTTAGAATCTTTGTCACTGCTGTTTATCCCAAAAATTAACTTAATGAGATAATATGAAATGAGAACTTGAAGAGGAAATTGAGAATAAGAAATAAAACAGATTCTGTATTCTTGTCTGACATCAGAAGTTCAGAAGTTAAAGCACTTTCAGTGAAAAGATGTGAAAGCTTTTGAAAAAAATTCATCATGTAAATGATGAAACAAAAAAGATTTCACATGCACATTTATGCTCTCAGACAGAAATACAGTCCAAAGGCAGCATTGTGTAACAGTAACTACTTGTCTGATCTCTACCCCTCAGCTCCAGAATTGGTCTCTGAAGCCTCAGTTACCTCATCTTTAAAATAAGAATTTACTCATTCAACAAATATTTATTGAGCACCTGTAATGTACTAGGAACTCTGCTAAGTTCTAAAAATAGTACCCCCTCACAGACTTACTGTGAAGGTTAAATGATTTGCCTAAAGTGCTGGTACATAGTACATTGTAATTTACTAATGTTAGTATTCTTTTTTTGTAATTGAAGTATAGTTGACATACAATGTTTTATTAATTTCAGGTATATAACAGTGAATCGACAATTCTGTATATTACACTATGCTCACCATGATAAGTGTAGTTACCATCGGTCACCATGCAATGTTATTAGAGTATTATTGACTGTATTACCTATGCTATACTTTTTATCCCTGGGACCTATTTATCTTGTAACTCGAAGTCTGTACTTCTTAATTCTCTTCACCTGTTTCACCCACCCCCTCAATTCCCACCACTCTGGCAGCCAACAATTTGTTCTCTGTACTTATACTGTTTTATGTTTGTTCATTTGGTTTTTTAGGGTTCCACATACAAGTAAAGTATGGCATTTATCTTTCTCTGTCTGACTTACTTCGTTGAGGCTAATACCTCTAGGCCCGAGTTGTCACAAATGGCAAGATCTCATTCTTTTTTATAACTAATATTCCACTCTATATATGTATATACCACATCTTCAGTTTCTGTCGTCAATGTCTTAATAGTTTTCAGGTACAGGTTTTTCACCTCCTCGGTTAAATTTATTCCTGATATTTTTTTCTTTTTGGTATAACTATAAATGGGATCATTTTCCTAATTTCTCTTTCTGTTAATTTTTTATTAGTGTGTAGAAGTGCAACAGATTTCTGTATATTAATTTTGTATCCTGCAATTTTACTGAATTCGCTAACTGGTTCTGATAGTTTTTAGGTGGAATCTTCAGGGTTTTTTATATATATACTATTATGTCATCTGATAATAGTGACAGTTATACTTCTTTCTTACGAATTTGGATCAATTTGGGTGCCTTTTATTTCTTTTTCTCATCAGATTGCTACAGCTAGGACTTTCAGTACTATGTTAAATAAAAATAGTAAGAACAGACATCCTTGTCTTGTTCTTGACTCTAGAGGGAAAGCTTTCAGTTTTTAACCATTGAGTACGATGTTAGCTGTGGGTTTGTCATATATGGCCTTAACTATGTTGAGGTATGTTGCCTCCAAACCCATTTTGTTGAGTAATGTTAGTATTCTTCACTCCCTTTGTTCTTCTTTCCTTCTTTCCACACAAATATCATTTAAGGTTTTTGATATTTCTGCTACTATCATAGACATGGAGAGAGAATACACTAATAAGTAAAACAACCATCTTTGCCATTGAGGAGCTCTGTTTTGTGGGGTAGATAAACCTTGGTTTGAATCTAGGCTCTGCCAGTTTTGAGCAAGAAACCTTTTCATATTTCTTATGTGTGGGATAGGAGTAGTAACAACTACTAACAGGATTGTTCCTGAAGATAGGAGATAAAGCTCAGCATAGTGTCTGCAACATAAAAGGCATTCAGTAAATTATAGCTCTTACTGTTCTACTTCTTCGTACCTTTGTGCTTTTGCATCTGCCTGCCTACCCTTGCTCAAACCTGGGAGAACAGGTCCTAAATGTTTTTCATGATCCACCTCAAATTTTCACTCCTCTCTGAATTTACCTTCTCAGTTCCAGCATTGGTCTTTCCACTGTGCTTACCATTTTTACTTGTTATATTTCCTTTCACGTTGCTTATGTCATTGGTCTTTCACCCTAAAATGTATCTTCTCTAGGCATGTGTGGAATGTATCTCATAGCATGTTTGGTAGTAAACAAATAGAAAGGGCTCAGTGAGGATATGAAAGAATGAATATTTTAGTTATTTTTGATGAGCCTTTCTGCAGTAATTGTGTCTGTGCTGATTATTTCCTAGGTATACCAAGGAGTGAAGAAAGATGGTTTTTTACAACCTCATTTTTTGGCAGAACAGGATATAGTTATCATTACTTACGATGTCCTTCGTTCAGAACTAAACTATGTAGATATCCCACACAGCAATAGTGAGGATGGGCGTCGCTTACGGAACCAGAAGCGCTATATGGCCATTCCCAGCCCCCTAGTAGCTGTGGAGTGGTGGAGGATCTGCCTTGATGAAGCCCAGATGGTTGAATGTCCTGCTGTCAAAGTGAGAATTTTTGCAAAATCTTTTGAACACTGGGGAAGAAAAAAGAGGAAAGAGATTGGGGAAGCTGTCCATAAAAAAATTTAGTAATTTAAGTGTAATTGACCCACAGTATTGATATTGGCCAAAAGTTTGCTGTTAAACACACGACATTTGCTTTTTTCTTGTGCCATGAACTACATAACCCTTAGGAATTATTTGGGTACTATGTGAATTATTACTCTATATGCAGTGCCTGTGTGTATTTGAATAAGATGGCAGTTTATGTGTGGTACAGAGGAAAGTAAACTCTGTTTAGGGACTTTTATAAGCATTTCTGCTAAGTGGAAAGCTCATCATGCAGGCCCTCATAGCTTTGGGCTGAAGTTAACTTCGGCAGTTTTTTATCAGAGAGACCATATCATAATAGACCATGCTACTTTAGAGGGAGTATTGATTCAGCCTTTGTTCGTCATATATCTTTATTCCATCTTTGGCCGGTTTGTAACCTGAACTCAATTTATGAGTCTCATCTGTTAATACATTGTTCACATCTGAAGGATGGGGTGGCTTAGGGGATGTGTCAGTCATTTAGGGAGCCTTTTTATTCTACATGAACTTGAACTACCCTTCCTCTTTTGGGGAGGGCACATGGCAGCCTGCTACTAACGAGAGCCACTGTGCTAGAAGATGACCCATTGATTTTGACGTTCAACTTTGAGTGTGATAACTGTTGAATGTGTCTGACCTGAAGCATAGCTAGTCATGGGCTTTTCTCAGGAGTAAACATATTCCTGATTTTCTCTTTTTTTTCTTTTTTATTCCATATTTATCTTTCATTAGGCTGCAGAAATGGCTCAGCGCTTGAGTGGGATTAATCGCTGGTGCATCAGTGGTACTCCAGTGCAGAGAGGTTTGGAGGGTAATGTGTGCTTTCCTCACATTTTGCATGTATTTGAAAAGCTTGCTTTTCTGAAGAACAAGTATGTTTTACCTTTGTTGAAATCCTTACTTAAGTGATTGTACAATATATTTGTATTTCACTTCTAGTGGTTTCAAGCATTTGTCTATTTAAATGGGATTAGGTGGTTTTTGTTTTTATTTATGAGGACAGATAACACCGTGAGTAGTCCCATAGCCCTAAGTCCAACAGTCATTGTGCCCTCCTCAGCGGTGGAGATGCAGGTCTCAGTTGAACTCAGAGTTCCAAAGTGGTAGGTAGAAAACAGAGAACCTAATAAAGAGAGGGAAAAGGAATTAATTTCAATTGGCTGTATCTATAAAAATAAAGATCATAATTTTCATTGGCTGATCCATAAATAGTGGGATCACAATTTTATTAATTATAAAAGTTATGGGGCGCCTGGGTGGCTCGGTCATTGGGTGTCTGCCTTCGGCTCAGGTCATGGTCCCAGGGTCCTGGGATCGAGCCCCGCATCGGGCTCCCTGCTCCGCGGGAAGCCTGCTTCTCCTTCTCCCACTCCCCCTGCTTGTGTTCCCTCTCTCGCTGTCAAATAAATAAATAAAATCTTTTAAAAAAATTATAAAAGTTATAAAGTATTCATAGCTTTATAATATCACTCCTTATGCTTACACTATCATTCCTTCAGCTGTTCCTCTTGGACATTTATATTGTGTCGAGTTCTCCCCACTCCCACACATGCACTATAACTCATGCTTCTACATTCATCTCACTCATATTACTTATTTTTCTAAAGAGCAGACACTGCATTTTTAGAAATTTTATTCAAGTTGTGAATATTTAAAACTAAAAGTTTTATTAAATGTTTTACATAATAAATTTTCAGAAAAGCAGTCATTAAAATGTAATTATAAAATGTAGATAGTCTCGAAGTCTTGAACAAATGTTCATCCTTAAAACTTTTCTTTAAAACTGAAAATTCAGGCTTTCGTACATTGTTTTCAGTAGGATAACTTATCACTTTTTTAAAATAAAAATATCAATGTTCATTACTATGATCTGAAAACAAATTTGATGATTATTTTTAGGGACAAAATGTTTTCTAGGAAGATTTTAAGTATGTATTTAAATATTTGTATAATTTTAGTAAATTACATTAAGATACCTATTTATATGATAATATCAGGCTAATTAAAAGGCCAAATTTAGTGGTCTGCTATTACATTTGGAAATTGCCCAAATTATAGATGTTTAGTTGTCAATAAGATCTCATTAGACTCAAACATTAGCTGAGAGGGTATACAAGAAAAAGAAAATGACTATCAGAGTTACGTTTTTCTAATTTTAACATTGAAAGAATATGAACAGTAATTCCTCAGTTTCCTGGGTAGGTTATTTTGGATATGTAAGGTGTTGGCAGGTGTTTAAGCACTTATCACCATATAACAAATTCTTGAATATTTTTTTTAATTCCAGTATAACTATCATCTAGTGTTACATTAGTTTTCGGTATACAGTATAGTGATTGAGCAGTTATATATGTATACATTACTCAGTGCTCATCATAGTAAGGGTACTCTTAATCCCCTTCACCATTTCACCCATCCCTGCACCCACCTCCCCTCTGGCTACCATCAGTTTGTTCTCTGTATTTAAGAGTCCATTTTGTTGTCTTTTTTTTTAATTTGTTCATTTTTCATTGTTTTGTTTCCTAAATTCCACATATGAGTGAAATTCTATAGTATTTATCTTTTTCTGACTGACTTATTTCACTTAGCATTGTATACCCTCTAGGTCCATTCATGTTGTTGCATATGGCAAGATTTCATTCCCTTTTTTATGACTTAGTAATATTCC
The DNA here is from genome assembly GCF_003265705.2 of Callorhinus ursinus. Lineage (NCBI taxonomy): Eukaryota > Metazoa > Chordata > Mammalia > Carnivora > Otariidae > Callorhinus > Callorhinus ursinus. The sequence goes on along the minus strand of NW_027397068.1, from coordinate 60,722,820 downwards.
ATTGTGTATACATACACATACATACACACCACATCTTCTTTATCTATTCACCTGTCAGTGGACAGGCTGTTGTAAATAGTGCTGCAATAAATATAGGGATACATATGTCTTTTTGAATTAGTGTTTTTGTTTTCTTTGGGTAATTACCCAGTAGTGGAATTACTGGATCATACGATAATTCTGGTTTTCATTTTTTTTTGAGGAACTTCCATACTGTTTTCCACAACAGCTGCACCAGTTTGCATTCCTAACAACAGTACACAAGATTTTCTTTTTCTCTGCATCCTTGCCAACATTGGTTGTTTCCTGTGTTTTTTATCTTAGCCATTCTGACAGGTGTGAGGTGATATCTCATTGTGGTTTTGATTTGCATTTCCCTGATAAGTGATGTTGAGCATCTTTTCATGTTTCTGTTTGCCATCTGTATGTCTTCTTTGGAGAATGTCTGTATAGCTTCATTTTTTTTTATTTTAAAGATTTTATTTATTCATGAGAGACAGAGAGAGAGAGAGAGGCAGAGGGAGAAGCAGGCTCCCAAGGAGCAGGGAGCCCGATGCGGGACACAATCCCAGGACCCTGGGATCATGACCTGAGCCGAAGGTAGACGCTTAACCGTCTGAGCCACCCAGGCACCCTATATAGTTTTATTGAGGTATAAATGACACATAATAAAACTGTGAGTATTTAAAATATAAAATTTATAAACTTTTGACATACATATATACCCATGAATCTATTTACACAGTTATGATGATCAGCCCCAAAAGTTTCCTTAAGCCCAAGTTAACTTAAAAAAGAACTTTTCTAAAACTTTCTGGAAGTAGTTTCTTTCCTCTTTGCTTCCACAATTCTCTGATGTCTTTATGATTCTTCATTGTATCTCTTCTTTTTGTAGTTGTGGTAGAAATTTTAGCCTGCCAGGACTTACTATGTTATAGTTGAAAGTGGAAACCTCACTTGTTTTCTTTTGATGTTAGAACAGGGTTTCTCAACCTGGGCCCCGTTGACATTTGGGGTTGGATAGTTTTTTTGTTGGGACCTGTCCTATGCATCTTAGGATATTTAGCTTCCACCCACTAGATGGCAGTAACACTCCTGAAATTGTGACACCTACAAATGCTTTTTAGATATTGCCAAATATCCCCTCCGGGGCAAAATTGTACTGCTCCACAACAACCAGGTTGACCACATATTGAGTTGTATGTCCATAAAGAAATTACATAAACATTCACATTTTTATTTTCCCTAATTTGTAAAGTAAGATGTTTTAAGATTAATTATAATAAAGTATACAAAGCATTTAGCACAGTACCTGCCAGGTATTAAATATTCAATAAATGGTAACTGCTTTCACTGCTGCTTTTGTTGTTGTTATTATTCACTTATATATTCATGTATTCATTTTAGCTTCTTTGGAAGTGTTGATTCTAAATTACTTAAGTACTTTGTGGTGCATTTATTGGTTCATTTATTCTTTGTAAAGTATAATAGCAAAAAATAGACAAGGTCTCTGACCTTCTTGAGCTTAACAGCTTAAAGGGGAAGATATATTTATTAAGTATTTATTAAGTACTTAGACAAATATAAGATTGCAGTCAAGATGACTTTAATGTATGAAATAATTATAAAATTCAAACTATAATAGGCTTCGGAAAAGATGTCTGGTTCTGTAATATCACCTAATAGGGATACAGAAGGAAGTGATGGCTGAGCCAGGATCTGAAATATTAATATGAGCTAGGTAAAGAGGGATTCTTAACGAAGAATTCTCTGGTGTTAAGGGAGTAAAATATAAAGATGATCAGGCAGGAGGAGAACAGACAATAGGGTAAAGAGAATTCTTAACAAAGAATTTTCTGTTGTTAAGGGAGTAAAATATAGATGATCAGGCAGGAGGAGAACAGAAGGAAATCAGTGTGGCTATAATACAGAGAGCTAGGGAAAACACAGTAGGTTGAGAGACTGAATAGATGGATGTAGGCCAGACCATGGAGAATTCTGTAGGCCATGATAAAGAATTTCATTTGTTTTCTTACGAATAGTAGGAGCTATTGAAAGTATTTAAGCAGAGTGGTTGGGGATCATCTCAGTTGGCTACAATAAGTGATCTAGATAAGTGAAGTTTGCACTGTGGATTCGAAATAGGACTGTCCTGAAGAAATGGAAAAAAGCGGATAAGAAAAAAATAAGGCTTAACAGTGATCAGGAGATGCTAGGACTTCTGACTTGCATCCATGGACAGTGACAGTATTTACCAATGAATAGCACTAGAAGAGAAGCATGTTTGGGCAAAGAGATTATGAATTTGATTTTGGCAAGTTGAGTTTGAGGCACCTTTGGTACCTCAAAGAAGAGGTAGCACATAGGCAGCTAGATTGATTTGAACAGAAATATGTATATAATATATCCGTCGATATCTGCATATAGGCAGTATGTCTTTCAGATGTTAACTAACTCTCAGAAGTCATCAAAGTAACTTAATTCAACCTAAATATTTGTTGGGTATATTCAGAATAAATGCATGGCCTTTTTGTAAAAACAATTTTCATGGTTTCTAAAGAGAATACAGCCAAATGTGAACATGTTTAACAATATAGAAAAATATAAAGAAAATTATACTCAACCATAATTTTCATTTGAAGATATAACCACTATTCCATTCTTTTTTATATAAATATATATATATATACTCAAACTACATCATTTTATATTCTTTTTTTCATTGTATCCTAAGCAGTTTTCTGTGTTTTAAAAATTCATCATAAATATGAAAACCACGTAGGGTGTAGTGTTAAGTGAGCAGAAAATGGCATATAAAATTGTGCCCAATCATGAACTATATAAGAAGTACCATGCAGTAAATCTAACAAACATAAGACCTGCTGGATCAGAAAAAGAAAGCTTTTGTCTTACTGAGAATACTACATAATTTATTTTATCTTTCCTTTATTTGAGTCATTTTTCTTCTGTTTGTTGTTGCTATGAATATCACCATGTGGGTTAGTCTTGTCTCTATTTTTTATCATTGTTTTAGGTTTATTTCCCCAAAGTAGAATAATTAGACCAAAAAGTGTAGTGAGTATTGGATCAGTGAATGTTCTTCATATCACCTATGTCATTCAAACTTATTTTAAAATCCAGCAAGTCTTGAATCCAGTAGTTCCAGCGTCTGACTTTTCTTATGTATTTCTTGATCAGGCTCACACAAGTGAGTCATTTTCTAGTTCCCACTTCTGACGGAAATTCCAGACTTTTGAATTAAGTTTGTGTAATGGTTTCACATTTTAGCTACTAGCACAAAATCTAGATGAAAATAAATACCCAAGAAATGTGGAATTAACTTTCAGATGCAAGAGTCTATACAATCTTCATTTTAATTCATGGAAAATACTGTGTACTGTATAATGTCTGTTAAAGTGGCTATTCAAAACAGTAATGAGGAAATATAGAAACAGTTTTCAATCTGCTTTTTTCTTGTTTTCTTCTCAGATCTTTTTGGGTTGGTGGTCTTTCTTGGTATTGAACCTTACTGTGTCAAACACTGGTGGGTTCGACTTCTTTATCGCCCTTACTGCAAGAAGAATCCTCAGCTCCTCTACAGCTTTATTGCCAAGATACTATGGAGGTCTGCAAAGAAAGATGTGATTGACCAAGTCAGTAGGATTAAGTTTTTACTGATTATGGAGATTACAAGAGAAGAGAAGCAAGAGTTGGGATGGAAAGTTAAATATTCAGGTGAAATCATTTTTTTCTTGTCCCTGCAGATCCAGATACCCCCTCAGACAGAAGAAATCCACTGGCTTCACTTTTCTCCAGTGGAAAGACATTTCTATCACCGTCAGCATGAAGTGTGCTGCCAGGATGCTGTAGTAAAACTCAGGAAGATTTCTGACTGGGCGCTGAAGCTCAGCAGCCTGGACAGAAGGACTGTTACCTCCATCCTATATCCATTGCTGAGGCTCAGGCAGGCCTGCTGCCACCCACAGGCTGTTCGTGGGGAATTCTTGCCACTCCAGAAAAGGTTTTATTATCAGTTTCCTTATACTGCAATTGATAATATAGTAGTGATAGTATTTAAGCTATTAGCCCACAGTTTCATTCAGGGTGTTATAACAGAGTTGTCAGTTATTTTTAGTAATGTGGTTTTTCTTTGGTGTGGGGCCCCATTTATGAAAAAGAGTCACATTATCAAAATTATTTTCATGGTTTTGGACATTTAAAGTTAGGACTATTTTGGGCTTTTGTTGTTTTGTTCTGGGTTTTTTTTGCTACACTTCAGGCTTTTGTTCTTATTATATTTTTTGGTTCCCACATCAGGGAATTAGGTGAGTTAGATTACTATTACATATTTTCTTTGTAATTGTGCTAAGTCTATATTTCATCCTAATATATTAAGGTATTTATGTCCACAGAAGTCTGTTATCCCAGAAAGTTTTCATTCATCAGACTGTGACTCAGCAACTGGCCTTTTTTTTTTAGCACCTGGTATTAAAAAGACGAGGTATTATTAAAAAATATGAAGAGGAATTATATTTTTGTCTTTGCCCTTACACAGTTTGTGGACAACTAAAGGAGATGACAGAGATTATAAATTTCTATAATGTAAGGCAAAACATATTTCATAAGAGGTACATATAAATGGCTACGGACAGTTAGAATGTGGAAATAATTTCTATATATATGATTCATGTTAGCCTTTTGGTGGAAATGGCATTTGATCTGATCCTTGAAGAATCATCTTTTTTTGTTTTTACAGATAAAAAGAAGTTAAGGCTTATGGACATTAATTAAATTATAATGCTAGGGATTCAGACTTAATCTTACCTTCTGAAACCCATACTGTTTCAAATATATCATGTTGTACCTTGTATTTTAGGAAGATTTTTCTAGTTCCCTTCTCTATTGAGATAAACTGGGAAAAAGGAAAGTGATGGGATCAGATAGAAGAATATTTGCTAAAATATTAAGAGGTAATTGAATTAAAAGTGATAGTGGTAAAAATGAAGGTGAAGAAAAAGATCCTGAAGATTCACAAAGACTCTCTAAGGGTACTCTTGATATTATGTGATGAAATACTCTCACCCATAGGATTTTCTTTTCAGTTCTGAACAATCTGCTTTTTCTTTTAGCACTATGACAATGGAAGAGCTGCTGACATCTCTGCAGAAGAAATGTGGAACTGAATGTGAAGAAGCACATCGGCAACTAGTTTGTGCTCTCAATGGCTTAGCAGGCATCCACATCATTAAAGGTAGAAGGTGATTGCTTTGTTATCTCTGATTCTTCTGAATATTTAATGAGACAGATTACTTATAGTAGAAATCAAAATCCCCTGAAGAAAGACATTCTCACACACTATTGATCTTAATTTAGATAGGTTCGACCATATGGAGAGCACTTATGCTGAACATTTGAAAAACCCTTCAAAGTTCATATATGCTTTCACCAAACCCTTCCACCACTTTAGAAGTTTGTTGTTGTTGTTGTTTAGGGAAGGTAGGTTCTGAACAAAAATTTGGCAATAAATTATTAACCTTAGTCTATAGTAGTGAACAACTGAAAACAAGCAAAATACCTAGGAATAGAAGAGTGGTTAAATTTTGACACATTTAGGGGATCTTAGTCATCAATTTACAAAATAATATTGTTCATAAATTCATTCTTTCAATACATATTAGAGTGTCTGCTCTGCACCAGCTATGATCTCAGTATTAAAGTACAGTAAAGCTGAGTAAGGTCTTTGATCTTGTGGACCTTAAGTTCTTAACAAGGAGAGATAGACAAATATACATTGTGTATGGTTATAGTTATACTGTTACACATTATGCACAAAATTTAAGCATGTTAAAAGAGAATCTTATATTTCATGGAAAAATGTTTAATTGGTGTTTCTTATCTCTCAGGGGTTACCATTTTTTATTACCTAATGTCTACTGTCTGACAGTCTATTGTTTCAACAGAAAGGAGGGCTAATTCATATTCCCTGTTATTTTGTCATGGCCAAAAGCAGAAGTTATTTAACTAGCTCTTTTTTAATGAGCACCATTTAGTAAACCCCTTTGCATAAAAATATGAGAATCATCAGGCTGTATTTTGTAGGTTCGAGAGTAAAAACTAAACATGTTAAGTAGTGACATTGAAACATAAATTTAGACTTCTAAAGATGCAAATTTCAGTGTTTGATATGGAAAATACACTTAATAAATAGTAGATTAGACACTGTAGGAAAAAAATCATTAAAATTAAAGAATAAAGTAGCAATAGAAGCTATTCATCATGAAAAACAGACTACAGACTGAAAAATTTGAAAAGAGCATGAGTGAGATTTTAGGTAACTTTAAGTAGTATATAAATGTACTGAAGTCTGTGAAGAAAAGAAATATGAAGAAATACAAAGCTATATTATGAAAATGTATATTATATACGAAGTTATAACTTGAAAATGTCAAGTATAGAACAGTAATAGCACAATATTTGGGAGAACACGTGGATATATAATGTAAACTTTTTTATACTATATATATATAAAGTGGCATAATATCATGACAGTAAAGTGACAAATCAGTAGACTGTTATATCCCCTAAAACAACTACTGAAAACACAACAAAAAGTTAGAGGTAATAATCTAAAAGATGAGATAAAAAGTAATAATGAAAAATTCTTAATCTAAAAAAAGAAAAAAGTGAAACAGAACAGATGAGACAAATATAAAACAAACAGCAAGATAATAGATGTAAACCCAAGCATATCAGTGGTCACATTAAATGCAATGGTCTAAATGCCCCTTTAGGCAGAGATTTTCAAAACAGATTTTAAGAAAAGTAATATCTGATAATACACTATGTACAAGAAACCTTCTTTTTATTTAAAGATGCAAATGTAAAAGGATAAAAAAGGATATGTCCTATTAACACTAACCAAAAGAAAGCTGGAGTGACTCTATTACCACCAGGCAAGAATATTACCAAGGATACAGTGTTATTCTATCACAGGAAAATAATCCTAAATGTTTATGCACCTAAAACCAAGGCCTCAAAATAAAACACAAACTGATAGAACTACAATGAGAAATAGGCAAATCTACAATTATAGTCAGAGATTTCAACATCCCGCTTCCAATTATTGACAGAACAAGAAGACAGAAAATAGAGGCATGGAAAACTCAACACTGACAACCAATTGACATAGTCAGTAGTTATAGGACACTTTACCCCACCAAAGAATACACATTCTTTTCAAGTGCGCATGGAATGTTTACCAAGACAGAGCATGTTCTGGGCTGTAAAACAATTCAGTAAATTTAAAAGGATGCAAGTCTTAAAAAGTACATTCTCTGACTACAATGGAATTAAATTAGATGCCAAACAAAAATAACTGCAAAGTCCCCAAATATTTTGAAACTAATTAAAATAATTCTAAGTAATCTTTAGGTTAAAGAATAAATCAGAAGGGAAACTGGCAAGTATTTTGAAGTGAATTAAAATGAAAACAACATTAAGAGTTGTAGAGTCTTGATCAGTAATTAAAGGGAAACTGATAGGACTGAACACCAACTTAGAAAAAAGTTGTAAATCATTGACATCAGCTGATACCTTAAGAAACTAAAAAAAGAAAGCAAATGAAATACCATGTCAGCAAAAGACAAAATAATAAAGATCAATGCAGGAATCAATTAAAAGGAAAACAAAACCAGTAGAGAGAAAATGAAATCAAAAGCTGATTCTTTGAGAAGATCAATAGAAAGTTATAAACCTCTAGTCAAACTGCTTAGGGAAAAAGAAAAGACACAGATTACTATTATCAGGAATCAATAATGAACAAAGCTGTAATCATCAAGACAGTATGGTACTGGCACAAAAACAGATACATAGATCAAGGGAACAGAATAGAGAGCCCAGAAATGGACTCTCAACTCTGTGGTCAACTAATCTTTGACAAAGCAGGAAAGAATGTCCAATGGAAAAAAGACAGTCTCTTCAACAAATGGTGTTGGCAAAATTGGACAGCCACATGCAGAAGAATGAAACTGGACCATTTCCTTACACCATACACAAAAATAGACTCAAAATGGATGAAAGACCTAAATGTGACCCAGGAGTCCATCAAAATCCTAAAGAACACAGGCAGCAACTTCTTCGACCCCAGCCGCAGCAGCTTCTTCCTAGAAACATCACCAAAGGCAAGGGAAGCAAGGGCAAAAATGAACTCTTGGGACTTCATCGAGATAAAAAGCTTTTGCACAGCAAAAGAAACAGTCCACAAAACCAAAAGACAACCGACAGAATGGGAGAAGATATTTGCAAATGACATATCAGATAAAGGGCTAGTATCCAAAATCTATAAAGAACTTCTTAAACTCAACACCCAAAGAACAAATGATCCAATCAAGAAATGGGCAGAAGACATGAACAGACATTTTTCCAAAGAAGACATCCAAATGGCTAACAGACACAGGAAAAAGTGCTCAACATCACTTGGCATCAGGGAAATCCAAATCAAAACCTCAATGAGATACCACCTCAGACCAGTCAGAATGGCTAAAATTAACAAGTCAGGAAATGACAGATGTTGGCGGGGATGCAGAGAAAGGGGAACCCTCCTACACTGTTGGTGGGAATGCAAGCTGGTGTAGCCACTCTGGAAAACAGTATGGAGGTTCCTCAAAAAGTTGAAAACAGAGCTACCATACAACCAGCAATTGCACTACTGGGTATTTACCGCAAAGATACAAATGTAGGGATCCAAAGGGGTATGTGCACCCTGATGTTATAGCAGCAATGTCCACAATAGCCAAACTGTGGAAAGATCCAAGATGTCCATCGACAGATGAATGAATAAAGAAGATGTGGTGTATATATATACAATAGAATATTATGCAGCCATCAAAAGGAATGAAATCTTGCCATTTGCAATGACGTGGATGGAACTGGAGGGTATTATGCTGAGCGAAGTAAGTCAGAGAAAGACATATATCATATGACCTCACTGATATGAGGAATTCTTAATCTCAGGAAACAAATGGAGGGCTGCTGGAGTGGTGGGGGGTGGGAGGGATGGGGTGGCTGAGTAATAAACATTGGGGAGGGTATGTGCTATGGTGAGCACTGTGAATTGTGCAAGACTGTTGAATCACAGACCTGTACCTCTGAAACAAATAATACATTATATGTTAAGAAAAAAAAAAAAAAAGAAAGGAGGGGAAGAATGAAGGGGGGGAAATCGGAGGGGGAGACGAACCATGAGAGACTATGGACTCTGAGAAACAAACTGAGGCTTCTAGAGGGGAGTGGGGTGGGGGGATGGGTTAGCCTGGTGGTGGTTATTGAGAGAGGTGACATCACTACAGAGTGTACAGATATTTAAAAGATCATAAAAGAGTATTATGAACAACTGTATGCCAGAAATTTGACAACTTAAATAGACAAATCCTTTAGAAGATACAAACTACCAAAGCTCACTCAGAAAGGCAAACTGCCAAAACTGACTGAAAAAGAAATAGATAACCTGCATAGCCCTGTATCTATTCAAGAAATTAATTTTATTGTTAAAAAAACTTACCACAAAGAAAATTCTAGGCCCAGATGACTTCCTTGGTGAATTCTACCAAACATTTAAGGAACAAATAACAAATCTATATAAACTCTTCCAGAAAATTAGAAAGGAAAGAATAATTCCCAACTTATTTTGAGGCAGTATTATCCTAATTATGAAACCATCGACCAATATCACTCAAGAACATAGATGCAAAAGTTTTAAAAAATTTTAAGAAAATGAATCCAAATATATAAAAATAATAATACTTTATGACCAAGTGGAATTTATTCTGGGAATGCAGGGTTGGTTTAATATTCAAAAATTAATTAATATGATTCAGCAAATCAACAACTAAGAAGGAAAAACCTTGCAAACATCTCAATAAATGTAGGAAAAGTATTTGACAAAATTGATCATCCATTCCTGATAAAAACTTTTCAGAAATCTAGGTATCAAAGACAACTTTCTCACTTTGATAAAAGACATCTATAAAGAATGTATAGCTAATGCTATACTTAGTGGTTGAAAACTGAATGTTTTCTAAGATCATCAACAATGAAGATTCTCTTCACCTGAATTCTCTCCAGTGCTGTTAAGACAATTAAAAGAAATAAAAGTTACCAGTTTGAATAGGAAGAAAAGTAAAAGTGTCTTTATTTGCTGCACTATGATTGTCCATGTAGGAAAACTACTAAAACTAATAAGTGAGTTCTGAAAAGTTGCATTATACAAGAAGAGTATATAAAAATTTATTTTATTCTTATATGCTAGAAAATGATTAGAAATTATGACAATACCATTCATAAAATCAAAAAAAATAGGAAGTACTTAAGCATCAACTTGAAAAGAGATTTGTAAGACGTTTACAAACGTCACAGAAACATTGAAAATTACAGACATTGCTGAAATTAAAGAACACCTACTTACACCCTGTTCATGGATCAGAAAACTCATTATTAACATGCTGATTCATCCTGAATTGATGTATAGTTAATGCAATCAAAATTTTCCGGTCAAAATTTCAGCAGGCTGTTTTATAGCAGTTGACAAGTTGATTCTGAAATTCACCTAGAATAGCCAAAACAATTTTGGAAAAGAATAGAACAATTGGAAGATATACACTACCTGAATCAAGACTTATTCTAAAGCAGCAATAATGAAGACAGTGTGACATAGGCATAAAGATAGGCGAGTAGACCAATGGACCAGAATAGAATCCAGAAAGAGTCCCACTTTCTTATTCATGTTCATTTGATTTTTCAGCAAAGATGCAAAAGTATTTCAGTGGAGAAAAGTTAGTATTTTCAGTAAATGGTGCTGGAACAATTATATATCCATATTCAAAAAGTAAAATTTCAACATTGCACCATATAAAAAATTCATAATATAGAGGATATTAAACAAAAATTAAAACCTAAAACTATAAAACTTATAGAAAAACACAAAGGATAAAAAAAAATTTTTGATTTGGGATAGGTAAAGATTTAGAGATGACACCAGAAGCACAGTCCATAAAAAAACTGATACATTTGACTTCATCAAAATTAATAACCTCTATTTCTCAAAAGGCATTCTTAAGAAAATGAAAAGATAAGGCATTGAATAGGGAAAATACTTGCAAATCCTATCTCTGAGAAAGGATTTGCATTCAGAATATGAAAAGAACTATTAAAAACCAAAAATAGGAAAACAATACAAGGAAAATAGGCAAAATGTTTGGACAGAGTTCAATCAATATATAGAGATGCCAAAAAGCATATGAAAAGAAAGATATTCATCATTAGTCATTAAGTATATGTACATTCAAACCACATCCCTATATGCCTTTATTGAATGGCTTAAATTAAACAGATTAAATTTTGGCAAGGATGTAGAAACAACTGGAATTCTCATTCATACACTGATACTGAGAGTATAAAATTGTACAGCCATCCTTCTCTTACTTCATTTACTCATTAGCTTCATTTCCATGACCTCAGCTTACTTTTATAATAAACTTGCAGTGAGCTCAGTGCCTCTATCTTTATTTTAGAATTACTCATTCTTTGCAGAAATTTATTCTAATTTTTTATGATAACTTTCTGGCTATCTGAACTAAACTTATTTTTTTGCAACTTTAATGAATCATTGAATACTCTGTTCAAGAGAGTCTATTACTATTCATCTGTTACTGCATTTGTGATATAATAAGATTGAATAGTTTTATAGCCTTTATACCATAGTGACTTTTAAGAGCTTTCTTGTACGTAATTACTGATGTAATTACGAAATTACTGATGTCAATGTGCCCTTTTATAAAATCTACCTTTAAAACCTTCTTTAATAGCTTTGGTTTAGATAATTTGATTTTAGTCTCTTCAAAACTTCAAAACTAAGTAGAACATGGTTCTTAAAATCATTTAAGTATTTCATAATGGTGAAGTAATGTACAGTTTTAAGCACTTTTATAACTTAGTGTATATAAATGCTTCGTTATTTCTACATTCCTCACAAAATTTGTGTATTTAACTCTTCATTATATTGTTAGAACTAGAAAGGCATTTTGTGATAAATTCCAATTCTTTTGACCTTCCCACAAAGATTATTAATCCATTCTACTTGAGTACACAGTCATGGAGAGAATTTGCCATTTTTCTTGTAATTTATCTAATAAGACCTTAAAGAGATTAGTTTCCCAGAGAAATTTGTGGTTTTGTCTGATACAAGGAAATGTTTTAAGCCTCTTGGAACTGAGTGGTATGTCTAGTTAAGCTTTTCAACATAACAGGACCAGAACTAGAAAGTGTCTCTTGTCCTGAAAACTTGCCTAGAGTTTGGAAGACTCACAGAAGCTGAGTAGAAGTAGCTCTAGACAAGAACTGAAAAAGATGGGCTTGTTTGTTGTAGATGTAGCCCTCCGAACTCGTGTATATTGTTGAAGGTTTATGAATCTGTTTCTTTATCAATAAAATATAGATAGTACCACTCGCTTAGCCTCCCTTGAAGTATTATTCTTAATGTGAAGTGTAAATATTCATTGAAAACTTTATAGAAACATATAAATGAAGAGTGGTGTTACTGATAATATGAAGTAACCTCAGATTCTTACCACTTTCAATCTGTTTAGAATGCACAGTTTTTATTATCAATAACTAATGATAGGAGAAAAGGCATATTATTACATATTCCTGATAAATTGTACAAATATAAATAGCATGTGCAACTTTGTGTGCAAATCTCTCTAGGACATTGCCTAGGAAATACTTCATTTAGCTAGCAGTGTTTACAAATATGGATTTTCTCAAATTCTTAATTATCGCCGTCATCATTGCCCTGTCAGTTGCTAAGTGTGCCTGTGACTATAATATTCCCAGCATCAATCTAAAATCTGAAATAATCTGTGCTTTACAACGCATAGTGAAAGACTAAATAGGGCAGCAATTTTTTTAATTAAACTATAGTTGAGACAGTGTTACGTTAGTTTCGGGTGTATAATGTAGTGGTAAGACAACTCTCTGCTGTGCTGTGCTCATCAGAAGTGTAGCTGGGGGCGCCTAGGTGGCTCAGTCGTTAAGCGGCTGCCTTCGGCTCTGGTCAGGATCCCAGGGTCCTGGGATCGAACCCCGCATCGGGCTCCCTGCTCCGCGGGAAACCTGCTTCACCCTCTCCCTCTCCCTCTGCTTGTGTTCCCTCTCTCACTGTCTCTCTCTGTCAAATAAATAAAATCTTTAAAAAAAAAAAAAGTGTAGCTAGCTAGCATCTGTCACCATACTACTTTTTAATAGAAATTTTAAAAAAAATTAAACTTTATTTCAACTTAGAAATAATTAAGTGAAAGGTGGCAAATTATGTGTCCTACCTAATAATAGTTTCTCGTAGTCCCAAATTAATTGAGTGAAATAATTGTGATTAAAATCTACAGAATACTTGAGTGTCACAGATAAGAAATATGTATACTTCTTCTTAGAGATACATAAATAATGAATGTACTATTTCAAATATTTTTAGATTAAAAATCTAGCATCATATCTGAGAAATGATCATTTTCCTTTTTTTTGATTCAGAAAGGTGTTTTTATTTTCCAAATTATTAAACTTATTTATCCACTCAAGAAATGAGCGTTGACTTGCAGACCACCGTATTGCCAGATTGTTGTACATATTAAGTTACAGCAGAAAATATTTTTTAAATTCCCTAAAATTTGTACCATTACTTAAAGTACTTATTAAGAGAAACTCTGGAAAGGCTGAAGATTAGAAATAAATGTAAAAGAATGGATTAGAACAGGGTTAAAACAAAATAGTTAAGATTTCCTATTCTGCCTTCTTTTATTTTCTTTTATGACCAGCAAAACTGCCAGCAAAGCATACAAGCAGTAAAGGTGCTTTACTTTACTTTTACTTGCTTTTCTTTACTAACATATTGACTATTAGACTGTAAAATAAATATAAGACTTTAGAAAGGACTGCAGTTCTTCCCAACTCTGGCTTTCTATGGTTTTTCAGATCACCAGAAGTGTTTGTTTTTTGAATCCTGTAGCTCATACTTTTTAGAACTACATTCCTCAGAAACAGAATCACTTCATGTGGCCTCCCTGAAGAAGTGATCATTTTCTATAAGCATTTTGTATTATGCCTAACATTTCATGTACATATTGTTTTTCCTCGTTATTGCCCAATGATTGAGGAATTATCCCCATTTTACATAAGAAAACTGACGTTCAGGGGCACCTGGGTGGCTCAGTCGTTAAGCATCTGCCTTTGGGTCAGGTCATGATCACAGGGTCCTGGGATCTAGCCCCACATTGTGCTCCCGCTCAGCGTGAAGCCTGCTTCTCCCTCTCCCACTCCTGCTGCTTGTGTTCTCTCTCTTGCTGTGTCTCTGTCAAATAAATAAATAAAATCTTTAAAAAAAAAAAAAAGAAAACTGACATTCAGAAAGCATAGTTGGTTTCTCGAGATTATAGCTAATAAATGACAGATAATTTGCCCTGGATCTTTTGATTTCAAATTAATTTAATTTTTTTTATTATACTATGTCTGCTTTATCAAATAGACATTTTAAACCTCAATATTATGCTGTCTTTGGTAGGTTGAAGCTCTTCATCAAAAATTTCTAAAATGGAGTAATATATTACTTGCAGATTATCACAATAATAAAAATAAATTTCATATTTCCCATCTTTGTTCTAAAACTGGAACCCTCATTTTATTCTATGTTTTTATGACTCAAGCTTGGAGAGTAAATGAATTTCTTCCCTTGGCCTTTTTTCTAGTCTCCTTTTCAGATTTATTCCCTCCTTTTCCCTGCTATGTTGTTATGCATGGTATGAGGATTATGAAAAAGAATTATTCATCCAGTCATTTCTAAGCACTGTATGTAGCACACTAGAGGGTCAGTGTGGCAAAATACTAAGCCAGGGCATAACAGGAGGTGCCTCACTGCTCTTTTCAGATAGTTTCTACTGCATTCCCACTAGAGTTCTTCGTCTTTCTGTGCAATGAAAACTTTGTTGATTGTTAAGAGGAATTCCTATCAGAAAGTCCATTAATAAAGGATATGTCCATTCTTAATTTAATTGTAATTATAAACATAATTGTGATGATTTACTGCTTTTAGTTTCCATTGCTTCATAGTGGTATGTTAAACATTTTCAAAAGTAACATTACATACTTAACTTGATTTAATCTCTTCCAATGTAGAAATCAGATAGTAAAGATCTGACTTCTAAAAGAAATCTAAAATTAACTGCAAACTCCAAGGGATTTGTTTATATTATATACAAACATATACGTATGATATATAATGCATATTCTAAGGTCCTCACTGATTATGGTTTTAAAAACATGGTATTATTCCAAATTTGTACAGTGTGTTTTCTGCACATATTTTTTGGAGAAAATTAGCTTGGCAAGGATCAAATTCAATACTATTTATTACTTGGAAATGTTAGTGCCACCAAGTGGCAAAGAATGGGTATTTCTAAATTTGGCTTAAACTTGTAAACTTACTGAATATGCATATTTTTGTGTTTCCCAGAAGGCATGGGATTATAGTGAATAGTTCAAATTCAGCTGCTTATATTATAGTTTAGTCATTGTACCATTTTTAAGAAGTATGGTAATTATGAAAGGAGAATTATTAAATGAATTATTCTCTATAAATGATAGTATAAATACTAATAGAATCTTTTTAGTGTTGAAAAACTTCGTAAGGATCTTCAAAACTAAGAAAGAAGAGCTTTTTGGCGTGAAGATAATTGAGCGTTACTCCTTCATTACAATGTGGTATTAATTTTTTGCAAAAATAATGTTCACCTTTATCGAAGTGAATAGAAATTGACTGTAAAATACTATGAAATGTGTGCTTTAGAAAACTTTGTAATAGGTAACTTGTAGAACTAAATATAAAACAATGGTATAAAAGCAAGTGTTTTGCACAAAAATGTGAATGTACTTAATGTCACTAAACTGCATGCTTAAAAATGATTGGTATGGTAAATTTTATGTTAGGTGTATTTCACCATAGTTTGCCAACCTATATTTTAGTTGATACTTTTTAAATCACTTTATTTGAATGAGCTGCTAGTTATGAATAATAAAAAACAGCATTAATCTCAGACTAATTGTCATTTATGTGACTAGAAATGGAAAGAAGAATCTTGAAGTTTTTGAAATGTAGTTTTTAACTGCAAACCATTTTGGCCTTTAAGAAGGATCTATTATTTGAAAATTCTGTGTAAGTTGATCAGTGTTTTGAGTATTTATTTATAAATTTGTTTTTAATTTCAAACATCAAAATGACTACTAATCAACACCCTTTAACTTCACTAAGAGGAAAGTCATCTAAATTAAAAGTATATTCAGAGTTTGTTTTCCAGTATAATTTTAAAACCTAAGTATATCTGATTGGTGTTCAGTGCTATGGAATTAGCAAACAGAGTTATCATCAGCTTTTTTACTGGCGCAGTCATATTAATACCAAGTCACATTCCTTTTCTTTAAAAGATGGTAAGGTGTATAGGCGCCTGGGTGGCTCAGATGGTTAAGCGTCTGCCTTCGGCTCAGGTCATGATCCCAGGGTCCTGGGATCGAGTCCCGCATCGGGCTCCCTGCTCCTTGGGAGCCTGCTTCTCCCTCTGCCTCTCTCTCTCTCTCTGTCTCTCATGAATAAATAAATAAAATCTTTAAAATAAATAAGTAAAAGATGGTAAGGTATAATCATTGTTATATTTTTGCAGTAGACATTTTTATGTGATAGATAACTAGATCACATTGGGAGCAAAATATATGATTTTCTTACGCTCTAAATACATTTTAATTCTTCAGGTGAGTATGCCTTGGCAGCAGAGCTCTACAGGGAAGTGTTGCGTTCATCTGAGGAACACAAAGGGAAACTCAAAACGGATTCACTCCAAGTAAGTAAGCACTAAACAATTTCAAGTATATAGTCTATTTATTTTTTACAAAATAATTTTTCATGATGATTTTCTGATTTAATTTTTGGAGGTCTCTTAGGAAAATCTGAATTTTTGAACTATAACATTTAAGTATTGAAATGCTTCCCTTTCTTAGTCCTGTCCAGTGGATCATATACACAAGGTGCTCTAGCTAAATGGTAAATAAGGACCACTTTTATTAATCTTATTAAGTTTAGGTGGGACTTCTTTATCGTTCACAATCTAGACCTTGGGACCCACATGTTCACATGTACCTCAGCGAGTATTGTAGGAGTGTTTGGGGGAAAGAGGAGAAAATTAAATGCAAGCCTACTTATATTCTGTATGGGCGAGGATTACAGAAGTCAGACCTTCGGTCTTAAGCAAATGTGTTTGCCTCATGGAAGAAGGCAGAAATACAAAGGTAATATGCTCCTGAAAAAAAGAAGCAGAAGTAGAAAAGTGGGTGAGCAAACAGATAAGTCCAGTATGCCTGAGTCCAGGAATGAAGAGTGAGCCATCAGCCTGTTTCTTCCTTTTGGCTTTAATAATCCTATCTACTATAAACCATGGCACACTGACTGTTTTGCTGTATTCAGTCATATTAGCCACTCTGCTCCCTTGGATAAAAATAAGGGGATGAAAGAGACAGGTGTTCTCCCCAGTCTGTTCTACCACCTTGTTCAGGAAGCCACAGAAGGAGAAGAGGAGCCCGGTTTCTACCACTTGGTTTCCATAGTGCCATTTACAGGTTTGTTGTTGCTACTCAGTGTGATAGTGTTGCTGATTGTATTATCTATGAAGCCATGTTGAAAAGACCTAAGACATTTGAGGTGACTCTTCAAAGATGAACTCTACAAAGATCTGTACCATGGCCCGTAATCTGTAGCCAGACAGAGTAAACCTTTATAGTCTAAAACCACTAGCACCAAATCAGATCTTAGCAGGACTCTTTCCTGATTATCCTTTAGTCCTTAGCTGTCTTCCCAGGTAGAGTGAAGTTAACAGAAATTACTTATTTCTTCTCACAGCCCTTGACTCCAGAGGGAGCCTCTAACCAGCTGCAGACTCAGTATCATAGGGAGAAGCCTGGCTTACACTGAATA
This sequence comes from Callorhinus ursinus, assembly GCF_003265705.2. Lineage (NCBI taxonomy): Eukaryota > Metazoa > Chordata > Mammalia > Carnivora > Otariidae > Callorhinus > Callorhinus ursinus. Next base: position 60,704,762 of record NW_027397068.1, on the reverse strand, counting down.
CAGAGATAAAAGATACAGTTTTCTCCTTCTTCCTTATATCTTTACCTCTAGCTTCTCCCTTTTCCACTCCTTAAGTTCAACAGATCCAGGTCACAACCCTGTTTTCCTATGTATTTCGTTATCCTTATTTTTATGGTAATTGCTAGGCTTATGCAGACTCAATTCCCGGAAGAGGAATCAGTCAAGTCTGGGCAGTCAGTCTTTCTACTTTACTGGGCTTACTTGGCATAATCATAGTTCCCTATATAGACAAAGGCACGTATAATAGAAGAAATATACTGTATTACACATTCAGCTAAATGCATAGACATGTTTCATAAGACTGTTTTCTTCCCTTAGGACTGTGTATTTTTAATTGAAGAAAGTTTATGCCATTATGAATTAAGACCTTTACTTATGAAACTGATTTTGGTTTTCTCTGAGGAGGCTGGTGCTCAAATTGTGTTAGAGGAAAAGTTTTCAGTGATCTGATCTTAATGTGGTGTTAGCATTCTGTATGCCGTATTAATAGTAGATTCTCCCTTAAGAGTCCACTGCATTGACTCTCAAAATTATTGCCTTTTGTGTGTTTGTAGAGACTTCATGCTACCCATAACTTGATGGAATTGTTGGTAGCCAAGCACCCAGGAATACCTCCTACCTTACGAGATGGCAGACTTGAGGAAGAGGTAATTATTTTTTTATTCTGTCTGTAAAGGAATCTTTTTTTCAGACTTTATCCCACATCTCATTAATATTTCCGAGTAGTAGTATGTTTGAAATGAATTGAACCTGTAAGTGGGACTTTTTTATTTCAATTAAGATACAAAGTGAGATTGTATAAGTATGTACAGCCCTTTCTTGATGTTGGATGACAGTCTAAGTGTTGGAGATTTTTAAATGAAATCTCATTCCCATTGCAGGCGTCTAATCTTACATACAGTCAGTCACTTGTTTAAATGCCATGAGCGACAGGAAATTCTGGGAGACTGTCCAGTCTATTAGTAGATAGCTCTAATGACCAAATAATTATAGCCAAATTAATCGGAAGGTTGTGACAGGAAAAGGAGATGCATCATGGGAGAAGAAGAAAAAATGTGTCACACTGGATAGATAGATTTCCAAGGAGACCACATTGTCATTTTTGCCTTTCATAGAATATGAAGCCACAGATCCAAGAAATCATCTACTTCAACCACCAACGTTTGCAAATGAAGTAACAGAAGCCCAGAGAGGTGAAATGGCTAGTCCAAAGAGATGTATTTGTTCAGTTGAACCTCATGAAATTGCCATTTTTGTAAGTCAAAGGGTCTAGTGTTGGCAACTTCACGTGGGTCAACCCACCTCTAAGTGGAAGGGTTAGGATTTCCTGTTCAGGAGTCTTTCTGGTTTTCCTCCCAATATCCCATGTCCACCACACCTGTGTTACTGTATACTCTCAAGTATTATTTCCAAACTGAAGTGATTTCAAAAAGTTGTAATAACTAAATCAGACAAATTCTTTTTTTTTAATATTTTATTTATTTATTTGAGAGAGAGAATGAGATAGAAAGAGCATGAGAGGGGGGAGGGTCAGAGGGAGAAGCAGACTCCCTGCTGAACAGGGAGCCCAATGTGGGACTCGATCCCGGGACTCCAGGATCATGACCTGAGCTGAAGGCAGTCGCTTAACCAACTGAGCCACCCAGGTACCCTAAATCAGACAAATTCTAAAAGATTCCTTTGCCTCATGATTTGAAATACTGTTGTTCTTCCCATTCCCCCCCTTTTTTTTAATTAAAAAATTAGAAATTTAGGAAGCAGACCTTGGGATTTCTTAAATTTTGTGACTTATGAGTACATGTGGTCTCTTTAATATCTGTCTTAGGAATCTCTAGCTTGGCTCTTATGTTCTTGACAGTATACTTACAGAATTCTTTGCTTAAACTGTGTTAAGTAGCTTTATGTACCTAAAATAGACCACATTGTTCTTGCAACATTATACTGAATTATTTTCCAGACCTGGAATGAAAGTTTACATTTGTTTCCTGCTTCAACACAGGCCAAACAACTGCGAGAGCATTATATGAGCAAGTGTAACACAGAAGTTGCTGAAGCACAGCAAGCTCTGCAGCCTGTGCAGCAGACCATTCGGGAGCTCCAGAGAAAGGTGCGGCCCCAAAATGACTTGGCTTACCTGTGTTTGTCTCCATGTAGCATTTTGGACTTTGTCTTGGTTTGGAGAAAAACTTGAGCTTTCTTATTCATCTTGAAATTCTTAGTACCTAGTAGGGTGCGTGTCCCGTAATAAAAAAATGTTACTTGCAGTTCGCAGTGTTTGTTAATTGAATGAACAGGTGTGTAGATAAATCACCTATTTTCTTTTTTTTAAGCAATGATGGGTTTTCTCTGACCTTGTGTAGACAATAAGTTGTCTTTTGAAAAAAGTAAAGACTTCCATAACCTCCTTTTGATCTTAGATATGTATGTTTCCAGAATCTTTTAAGGATGTCAGAACATTGGAAACACGGGTATTTTTCTTACGGAATACATGCCGTTTGTCATTTCTAAAATTTCTGTTTATGAAATCAGTAGCAAGCCTAAAGAGGAGGCTACCACAAAACACATTGTCTTTTTTATTTTAACCAGTTACTCCATACTTTATTCTTCCTAATACATTAATTATTTAGTATTCAGGCATATGATTTTGCTAGTAATCATAGAGTATTATTGAGTAGAATCTAGTTCAGTTAATTGAAGATTAGCAGGATGTCTTTATTATGCTGAGAAAGAGACCTGTCACCTTTTCAAATACATACAGTGAATACTGAGTTTTCATTTTGGTAATGTATTTTTTTAGCACAACTGTGTTACACAAATACATACAGTAAATTTTCATTCATCCACAGTAGTCAGGAAACAGGTGTTCTCTTTAATTATGTATGCAAAACTTGTATGCACCCATTGTATATAGAGTATGTATGCTTGTCTCCCCCACTGTTATAATTCCTTGAGACTAGCATTTATTGCTTCCTTTGACTTTTTCATAGCACCTTTCCTAGTGATAGAAACATAGTGTGCACTGAAAAAAACATGAATTGATGAGCTGCTGTCTTTTTTACAGATTTATTCTAATTCTCCTTGGTGGCTGAATGTGATCCACAGAGCAATAGAATTTGCTATTGATGAGGAACTTGTTCAGCGAGTGCGAAATGAAATAACGAGCAACTACAAGCAACAAATTGGCAAGTTTTCTATGTCAGAAAAGTAAGAAAATAGTACAAAATAGGATAACTTTATGGGTAATGACCCCAAATATTCAGATCATTTCATGTTAAGAGGTACAATTAACTATCCTAACATATTATGGTTATGAATATCTGGATTTTACATATTGTTAAGAGTACATCTCAAACAAATATTAGCTAAAGTCTGAAAAAACAAACCTGTGTTTCTTCTGTGTATTTAGTCATTTTTAAATAGTCCCTTTTTAGTGTTTTTTTAATCTGCTTAAAGTATATTCATTGTATCTTTGTTGGACGCACCAGAGCCAACTCTAAGCAAAGTCTTGAAATAGTCTTTGTTTTGGAGAAATTTGTCCTTGAGGAAAGGCATTCATGCTTCTACTGTGTAATTCATCCCCAGAGAGCTAAGCATCATAGCACCACAGTAGCCCAGGTTTTATGTTGTAGAGTTACCTGCTCTCTCCCCTGTCTTTCTTTGTTCTCATCAACGCTCACCATTCTTTAGGGTCTTGGTCGGTATGTTGGATTGTTGCTCTTATTGTATAAATGGTAAATAATTCTTCCCAAAAACCAAACTTATTCTTTATCAAAAGTGTCCGCAGTGATTTCACCCAAAGGAATGTCAGTCTAATGTGGGGACTTGAGGAATTGTGGTAGGACTATTGATTCTAGGTAGGGGACAGAGAGAGATCTTTTATTGCTTCTCAGATCACATCCCAGTATAAGGTCAGCCTTGGGATTAATGTTGGTTTTCAGTGAAGAAATTCAGCCTAAGAATATCTTTAAAATGTTTTGAAGTGTTTTCTTTTTTTTTTAATGTTAGGGATTTTAATTTTTTTTTAAAAAGATTTTATTTATTTATTAGAGAAAGAGAGAGAAACAACATGAGAGGGGAGAGGGTCAGAGGGAGAAGCAGGCTCCCCACTGAGCTGGGAGCCTGATGTGGGACTCAATCCCAGGACTCTGGGATCCTGACCTGAGTCAAAGGCAGTCGCTTAACCAACTGAGCCACCCAGGCGCCCTAAAGTGTTTTCTTTTACTCTTTTAAAGCCTTTCCAAACGTCTGCTAAAACCCTAAAGAGAGGTGCTACATTTCCCATGTGTCATTACTAATTTAGATGTACAATCATCATCTTTTTCACCATACAGAACTTGACAGGCTTCATTTCTGAGGTATATGCAGTACATTAGACTTCCTGAGTGCATTTCCTTTTTCTCTGTTTAATCCAAGAGTCACCATTCCAGGATAAGTTGTCTTTTAAGTCATGATTCATTTTATCCAGTTTTAAAGCTATGTACTAATGTGTTCTGCCAGCATTGTATCAGCTGAAAAGAAAAAGTAATTTTGAAGTTGTTTTCCTTAAATCACATAGAAACTACTTAAAAGTTGCAAATTCCTATATATGAGAACATAGTCCCTAGTAAAAGTCTTGATGTCTCAGGGCTATTAAAGGACCAATAGGTAATGTAAAACAAGCCATTCATTACACATATTTTTCTCAGAAACATTAGACATAAATAGAAAGTAACAAACACTTCTAAAATAAAATTTTTTTTAAATGTTTAACTTACCATCTGGGAGAGTTAATATTTTTTGTATTGCATATACTTTCAAAGATCATTTTAATGTGCTTCTGTGTTTTTCAGTGAGATCCATATTTCAGAAGCCAAACGATTCATGCTTCTTACCAATTCTTAGGAAAGGAAAACCTTAGTTTTCCTTAGATTAAGAGCACAGGTAGATTCTTGAGTCAGACTGCCTGTGTTCGTTCATATCCCAGCTCCACCACTTACTAGTTCTGTGACCTTGGGAAAGTTAGATAAGCTCTCTGTGCCTTAGTTTCCTCATCTATAAAACCACGCAGCATTGTTGTGAGGATTAGTAAATTAATATCTGCAAAGTGCTTGTGTATTTAGAATAGTGCCTACCGTTTAGTGCCTACCACTAACATGTAATTATAGTCTTCTTTTTCACTTAAAGGAACTGCAAGAGAGAATATTGCTAAGACGGTTGTATTATGATAATTTTTTTAGCCCCTGTTGCATAATTTGCAAATAATACTGAATAATAGTGATGTGAATAATACTGATAGCTAACCTGTGTTCTTGTATCCCCATACAAATTCTTTTAGAAATTATTGAGCAGCTATTCTATGTCTCTTACATATTTTTTTAAAGATATGGTCTAATTCTTACCTTCTAAAAATTAGCTTAATGAGGGGCGCCTGGGTGGCTCAGTTGTTAAGCATCTGCCTTTGGCTCGGGTCATGATCCCACGGTCCTGGGATCAAACCCTGCATCGGGCTCCCTGCTCAGTGGGAAGTCTGCTTCTCCCTCTCCCACTCCCCCTGCTTGTGTTCCCTCTCTAGCTGTTTCTCTCTGTCAAATAAATAAAAAAAAATTTTTTAAATAAAATAAAAATTAGCTTAATGAGTAGACAAACCCATGAACAATCTGAGAAATATAAGTATGTATAAACACTTCAGCATGACAAAGTACTAAAATGAATAATATTTTCAATGAACTCTACGGACAGAAAGAAACGGATTAGTGTTGTAAAATACTGGGAGGCCTTCAGGAAGGAGAGTGGACTCTTTTGAACAATTTGGAGAAATGAGTGTATGGCATTTTAGGAAGGAGAACCCAATAACTCCATTTTCCATTTTCTAATTTCTTACTAGTCTTAGGTTTTCTTTCTCATTTCATAAACCCATTCATGTACACCCATACATTTCTTTCCTTGGCACATTTCAATCAGTTTATTAAAAGAGTTAAGAGTATTGTGTTTGAGGGGCGTCTGAGTGGCTCGGTCGGTTAAGCATCTGCCTTCAGTTGAGGTCATGATCCCAGAGTCCTACGATCAAGCCCCGCATCTGGCTCCCCTCTCGGCAGGGAACCTGCTTCTCCCTCTCCCTCTGCCTGCCACCTGCCATGCTTGTGTCCTCTCTCTCTCTCTCTTTCTGTCAAATAAAGAAACAAAATCTTTAAAAAAAAAAAAAAAGTATTGTGGTTGGATTTAACTCCTAACTCTGCTACATGATACCTTTGTAACTTAAATTATTTTAATTCATTAAGCTTCATCCATGACATGAGCACAGTAGTATCTGTTGAGATTATACAGGAAAAGAGCTTGGCAAAGTGCCTGGCATTGTAAAATAAATGCTTAGTAAAATGTATATACATGTAAATAATATATGTATTATAAAATATATGTAATAGTATACATGTACACACACATCATATATACGTATGTATGTATTTATAAACTCTTTGCAGCAAGCAATATAACTCTCGGCTATTTTTCTTCTTTCTTCTCAGTTTTTCTCTTCATTTTTCATTCTGCAGTCACCTCTCCATATAAAGCAAGGATTTCAGGAGGGACATTTGTAGTCAATCAGCATTAAAAAAGAAAGAATGTGGCAATCTTGGTCTTTCAAAGACATCTGAGACAGAGACAGATTCTGCAGACTCTGTTTCAGTTCCTAGGGATAGACTATCAAAATTTTGATATCTTTTATAGTAAATAACCCAATGTTATTATACATTGTCTAGTAGTAGATTGAGCATACTACTAAGTAAATTCACTCAATGTAGGCTAGGTAAAATTGTTGCACATTTTCTTGAATATTTTATTTGGTAACCATTTTCTGAACTTGAGGAAATTGACCTACTCTTCTTTTCTTTGTGCTGTGTGTGATGCTGCTGATGGGAATTAGGTTCCATGACTGCAGAGGTCTTCAGTTCTTACTTACTACCCAAATGGAAGAGCTAAATAAATTCCAGAAGCTAGTAAGAGAGGCTGTAAAAAACCTGGAGGGACCTCCATCTCGTAATGTTATTGAATCGGCAACAATCTGCCACCTCCGACCAACCAGACTTCCTCTCAACTGGTAGGTAATAGAAGTCATGCAATGAAATGGAGTCATTCCATTCAGCTAGATTTCTTCTGAGAGAAGAAACAGTGACTCATCTAATAAAAGTTTTTTAATTTAAATTCTCACAGAAGTGGAAAGAAATACATTATTAATCTAACTTTTAAAAAACTCTCAAGGACCACATACTGAAAACTGTGTATTTTTTTTCTTAAATGGCATATGTGTTATAAAGAAAAGGTGAAGTATAAAATACTAAGCCTCTTTTAGAAATTACCTGATTGGTAGTTATGTTTGTAAATATTTCTCTGATAATTTCTTTCCTTTTCAGCTGTGTCTTTTGTAAGGCTGATGAATTGTTCACAGAGTATGAATCAAAGCTGTTTTCCCACACGTGAGTTCTCTGATTGATTATCATCAGGAGAATGAAATGTTTACAAAACTTGGTGTTTTGATTTATAAGACTGTATTTTCCTCACAGTAACCTTCCTGTGTTCTTTCTTTAATTACATCAATTCAGTGAACTTTGGCATGTGATCATTTAACATCTTCCAGTTTCACTTATACAGAAGTTACCCCCAAATGCTCATGTCATCTAGTAATGTGTCATGAAGGGACAATTTAGGGGAGTGATAGACTTTGAAGTCCAACACATTCAACTCAAATCCCTGCCCACTATTGCAGGCAGATTGCCTCTGTTAAGCCTCAGTATCCTCATTTGTGAAATGAAAATAAAACAACACTTACCTCATTGAGTTTTTTATGAATATTAGATTTTAAAATGCACATAATTGCTTAACATAGTGCATGATACATAGTAAGTGTTCTGTAAAAGATTAGCTTTCATTATTAATATACTTTCTCCAACACAAATTGGAAGTTCTCATCCTGTATCAAGGAGTGAGTGTATAATGGTTGTGGTATTAGCAAAATTACTCCTATTTTACAAACAAATTGAGAAAAGGCCAAGTTCTGATTGCCTTGAAAAAAAGGAGATTGACAGTGTACTTTGAGATCATCTAATTTGCCTGGTTGGTGGTGGTGGTGGTAGTTTGTGTTTTGTATTATGGTAATTCTCAGAGCTAGATTTTAGCATAAAAATGTATAGCCATTTTTTATGTCACACTGCTGTCAAGATACTGGACAAATTTATAATGCCTCCAGCATTTTTAGAATTACTGTAGTTTTCCAAAGACTTGCAAGCATGATCTTGTAGACATGATATTGAAGGTTGTTGATGGAAAGTTATTGGCCTTGCTTCTCTCTTGGCTCTGCCAGTAGGACTTTTACAATGCTTGTTAACCCACTGACAGTAGTTACTGTTGTTTTGCTCTCATATGTTTTCAGAGTCAAAGGCCAGACTGCAATATTTGAGGAGATGATAGAAGATGAAGAAGGACTGGTGGATGATCGAATACCGACCACTAGCCGGGGTCTGTGGGCAGTAAGTGAGACAGAGCGATCTATGAAAGCATTGCTATCATTTGCAAAGTCACACAGATTTGATGTTGAATTCATTGATGAAGGAAGTACTTCAATGGACCTTTTTGAAGCATGGAAAAAGGAATATAAGGTACAGTATTTCAAGTTTTTTTTCCAATATAAAAAATTTTTCTTGTTTATATTTTAATTATTGCTTTACTTTGCTCTTTTCAGGGGTTTTAAAAATCTGCTTTAGAGACTTGGCATATCATAATTTCTGTTTCCCTAAAATGTAATGATTTTAATGGAAAATAATAAATCCAATAATGCTGAACAAATAAGGAACTTCTATAAAATTACTGAAAGGAAGTCATTATTAAAATGAAATTGATATGCCTTTTATTTAGCTGTAAAAATGTTTCATTCTATTCTTAGCTTGATCTTACACTGCAGTTCTGTGAAGTTAGAGTTTTGTTTTTGTTGTGTTTTTTTTTACTTTTGTTCTGTGAATAACAACCAAACATCAATAACTTTGAAGATTGGAGAACATAGTAAATATTTCTCAACCTACAAAGCTGGAAACCATTGCAGTTAATGGAGTAGAAAGTAGCCCTTTATATTTATATTTTGATAATTTTATCATATCACAACTTTGTACTTGATTGAGATTCCAAAATTCATTAATTTTGAATTATTCTTTATATTTGGATTTATTATCCATTATCTTGTTTTGCAGGTGGAATGGGTGAGGAAATGAAAGAACTGTTTTATTTATAATATTGTAATTCCATTTATATCTTTTAAAAATCTGAAGTTCTTGACTTTCAAAAATAAAAATTTCTATCCAGAAAAAGAAAATATGCTATCTATAATATCATTTCATATGTTTGATAAATTGGGGAATAATACTTTTGTAGTTGAAATCACTGATTCATAATAATTTTTTTCTTCTCACATTATTCTAAATGCAGATGCACATTTACGTATAATTACAGCAAGTGATTGGAAGACAGTACTATATACAGTGTCCATTGCCCCTGCATTTATCCTCTGGGCATATTTTGACGAGATACTGTCTCATGATTGCCGATCATGAAGTTTTCTCAGATCTTTGTGAATTTTTTTCTCTATAACATTGCAGACTAAACTCTTAAACAGCAATGCAAATTAACAAGCCACTGTTACACACATCAGTTGGGGTCTACCTCAGAGCATAAAGTTAGTGAAGAAAACATATCAAAGATTTTATACTGACTGATAATATTTCCATAAATTTCAGAAACATATATAACCAAATTATTAAGAATATGTAGATTAGTATAACTCAATTGAAAAATACAGAATAAGTCCAATTCAGAATAGTAATTAGTCCATTATAGGGGGTTGAAGGAAGAATGTGTGAGGAAAGAGGGATGCAGTTGAGCCAGGAACACAGACTTTCCAAGGCATTGGTATTGTTCCCTTTCTTAAACTGGATGTTGAGTACTCAGTTTTATATTTTAGTATTCTTCATTATCATATATACATGTTATTTTGAAAATGTGAAATATTTTATAATAAAAAATATTTCTTAAAAAAACAAAGCAGAGATTCCACCAGGCTAATATTGACCTATAAAGATTTGTGGTTCCCATGTATCATATGACCTCACTGATAGGAGGAATTCTTAATCTCAGGAAACAAACTGAGGGTTGCTGGAGTGGTGGGGGTGGGGAGGGATGGGGTGGCTGGGTGATAGACATTGGGGAGGGTATGTGCTATGATGAGCGCTGTGAATTGTGCAAGACTGTTGAATCACAGATCTGTACTTCTGAAACAAATAATGCAATGTATGTTAAAAAAAAAAAAGAAGAAGATAGCAGGAGGGGCAGAATGAAGGGGAGTAAATTGGAGGGGGAGACGAACCATGAGAGACGATGGACTCTGAAAAACAAACTGAGGGTTCTAGAGGGGAGGGGGGTGGGGGGATGGGTTAGCCTGATGATGGGTATTAAAGAGGGCACGTTCTGCAGGGAGCACTGGGTGTTATATACAAATAATGAATCATGGAACACTACATCAAAAACTAATGATGTAATGTATGGTGATTAACATAACATAATAAAATAAATAAATAAAAAGATCTGTGGTCCCACCAAAATATCTTCGGGTGTTCTGTTCTAAGAATCTAAAGGTGCAATATTCTGCAGTGGCCTGTAGAGGTTATTCAGTCTTACATCCTCATCCTAGAAAAATGGCCCAAAAATTGCTTGTGTCTTAGACAGTTACTGAAAAAAATGTGTATATCTTAGACCTCACTGAAGACTTTTGATCATGACACATTTTGGTGGTTTTAACCGTTTTAATTCTGTGCATTAATTACCACTGTCTTTGTGTTTTCTGTTTTCCTAGTTGCTTCATGAGTATTGGATGGCTCTGAGGAATCGTGTGTCTGCTATTGATGAACTTGCAATGGCTACAGAACGACTAAGAGTGCGTCATCCTAAGGAGCCAAAGCCCAGTCCACCTGTTCTGCATATCATTGAACCACATGAGGTAATTTGCAAGTAAATCACAAAAAACATAGCCAATTGGTGTCACAAAAATCCAAGGTCCATAAAAAAGTCAAGACAGTGATCTCTTCCATAAGAATGTACTTATTAATCTCTGCTCTTAGTTTAAGCCATATAAAAGTGTTTGGTTTTATACGTCAAAATGGACAAGGATGAACAATGTCATATCTAATACATGCATAGAATTCACTGTTTGGTTCATTTGTTTCTCTTCAAATTGCATATTCATATGTTTCTGAGCACCTTCTGTATGCCAAAATCTAAAGGGGGTCTCAGTCAGTTTTTAGACATATGTCCTTCTTACAAGCTCCTTCCCTAAGAACAATCAAAAACTTTTCTTTTGCACTTTTCCTTTGCTACTGATGAACAGATATTGACAACTTATCTTCTAATAAATCCCTCTTTATATCCCAGGATGAAAAAATGACTCTCCCAACCTTTTATCTCCCATATTAAAATATAATTTCCTTTATAGTTTTATTCCTTGTATGTGAGGGTTTTTTTGTTCTTGTTTTGTTTTGTTTAAGTAGGCTCCATGCATGGAGCCCAGCACAGGGGCTTGAACTCATGACCCCTAGATCAAGACCTGAACTGAGATCAAGAGTCGAACGCCTAACCGACTGAGCCACTCAGGCGCCTCTGTGTGTTTTAACTTTTAAATCTTTTTCTTTCTTATAAAGCTTGGAAACTTTACCTTAGAAAAATTTAAAAATACTCATTTTATACCAGCTCAACTTTTAAAGTATGAATTTTCAGTAATTTTTTCCTATGTAACCAAATTCCTCGTTTTATAATCTTCTGTCTACTGTTTTCTACTGGGCAGAGGAGGGAAGGGGTGTGGGTGTAGGTGTGAGTGTGAGTGTGTGCATGTGAAGGGAGAGTGCTTATAAAATCAGATCATTTAGTTTTTCTTTATCCCATGGATATATTACTGAAAATGTACATAAATAGAATTTGGGTTTATTTTTATCCAATTTCAAGTGTATAGGGAAACTTCCTATTTAAAAGAATTTTGTATTGAGTTTTATCTTCTATAGAGCCATGTGGGTATATGTTTCCTTTTAAAATACCTACTATCCATTTTGCAAATTTGAGTTTTCACATGTCAGTGGGTTTTCTTAAAATAGGACACGGTTAAATTATTGAGGAAGAATTTTACATGTTTAATATAATTTTACCATCTTTCTAAGAGAGAGAATAAAAAGTTGTGTTGTTTTATTTTTTAGGTAGAACAAAATCGCATAAAACTACTAAATGATAAAGCTGTTGCTACTTCACAGCTTCAGAAAAAACTTGGGCAGCTTCTTTACCTAACTAACTTGGAGAAGGTATTGTGTTTAAAAGATGCTACTTTTTCCCATGCTGTATATCAATAAACCTTTGTGACTCCTTCCATTTAATCTGTTAGTCACATAATTAGTGGTACAATGTTTTCTTTAATCTTTTGTTTGTGTTCATTATATCAGTCAGAACACTAGTTCTGTCTACAGTAACTACACAGATCACAACAGGTGATACCTGTAGAAAATATAAGTTACACAGATTATGTAAAGGGTGTATACTCTAGAGTATAAAACAATATAAACAGACTGTCGTTCAAAACCTTGAATGGTGGAAGTATTACCACCTCTGGGCAAAAAATGCATTAGTTTATATATACATATACATGCATTCATTAATACATACATGATTTTTTTAAATTTGTTATTTGGAACTATAAAACGTTTGGAAGTCTACTAAATCTGAAGATGTAATGATAAATTATTTAATGTAATTCAAAATACATTTTCTGAATTGTGAGCAATGTATTATATTGGACATTGATGAATGTAGTTCCATTTTATTGCAGGGATAAATGGCTGTTGGCAGTACTTTATCAGAAAGAGATATAATAGATTCTTGGATAGGACAAATGAAGGAAAGCAGTAGACTAGAGTTGCTGCTGTAACTGATACAAAATACATTTAATGAATCAGTAAATCCCAGTGTTGATAAAATGAGAAGTTAGACGTTCATTGTAAGTAAAATAGCGTGGTAGTTGAGAAGACAGTCTTGGGACCCAGGCAGTTCAGGTTTGGATCTTGACACCACTCTTTTCTACATATGGGACTTTATTCAAGTTATTTACCTCTCTTTGCCTCATCTGTAAAATAAATAAGAATAACAACATGATCTTGTACGGCTCTCTCGAGGACTGTACGGATTAATATATGTGAAGTGCTAGAGCAGTTCCTGACTTACTAAGCACTTTCTAGGTCTTTGCTATTAATACCATATTGTTACTGATATTACTGTGATGACTACTAGTATGATACGGGCAGGAGGAAACGATGTGGGGAACCTTTTTTTTCTTTTTTTTTTTTTAAGATTTATTTATTTATTGAAGAGAGAGCACACGAGTGAGCACATGGGGGAAGGGACAGAGAGTCAAGCAGATTCCACACTGAGCACAGAGCCCCGCCACCTCACGGCCTGCAGTCGTGACCTGAGCTGAAATCAGTACTATGACACTTAACTGACTGAGCCACCCGGGTGCCCCTAGACGGGGGAAATCTTCTAAAAGTCAGTCTCACAAAATTCTAGCATTAGAGAAATAATGTTTGGAAAAAATTTCTTGATATTCCTGAATGTGAGCTTTTTAAATGTTAGATTTCTATACTTTAAATGTGAAAGTCAAAATTAAGAGATAGTTAATTGTTTGTTATAGGATATAAATTGATATCCTGTATTTGTTGAATCAGTTCTTAAAAAATTAAAATTCTAGGGATATATAATCTGCCTAGAAAATTAAATTCAGCTAATAATAAAAGAAAAAAACAAGGAAAATCAAATTAAGCTGATACCATTTCCTGCTAACAAGTAGGCAGAGATTTTTAAAATAACACTCCACAGGGGTGAAAGGTCACTGAATGGATATTTGATGTATTACCAATAGGAATATAAATTTATATAGCCCTTTCTTGAAAATACTTTAACATGAATTAACAATTTCAGAGAATTCATATCCTTTGACTCAGTAATTCTTAGAACTGTTCCTGAATATTCTAAGTAAATAGAAATTTGGGGAGTGAATTAGATATAAGGATAGTTATTGCAGTCTTATTTATAATAGTAATAAAATAGAAGACTAAGTGTCCAACAAAAAGTACAATGTTTACATGTGAAGTCATGGATTATTGTTACAGTGAGATTATGATATAAATATTGTAAATGGTGTCTTCAGGAAATAAATGAGATAAGAGAATGCTCATGTTAGAAAGTTGAGAAAAATAACAAAAATAAAATTTTAAAAATAAAATTATAAATTTTATCTGACTGTGTTTAGTTAAATAAAAAATAATAAGCAAAACAAATTTTTACATATTCTGGCAGTCAGCTGATACTTATTGAGCACCTGTGACGGATATGCATTATAGTTGGAGTTTGAGATAGACAGACTTGGTCCTTGGCCTCAAGAACTTAATCACTTAAAATAACAGAATGGCATGCATTCAAGAGTTCTGAAGAAATTTAAAGATGAACATGTTAGATTGTTGGTCAGCAATTTTCATTATCAAGTAACAAAAAAACTGGTAAATGTCCAGTAAGATTTCAAAGTATAAGGAAAGTCTCCAATAAACATATATTGAATCACTATGTTGTACCTGAAATTAATATGTGTCAATTATATCTCAGTTAAAAAAAAGTTCTTCAGAAGAAATTTTCTGAATACTAAGCAACCACATGAGATGTTTCATAGTCTGGGGACTGCTACTTCTGTATGGGAATAGCAGTGATGTCTTGCCATTACCTTATTAACATCTTATTTTTAAAGACAGTGGAGACTTGTGGAAGCAAAAAGGTTGAGGTGAAATGACATTCCAGGGAGGGAAGAGCTCTTTCTAGATGAGCTGAGATTGCTGGCCATTGTCTTGCCTGAAAACATTTGCAGTATCTGGATACAGGCTGAGATTAAGGTCAGTATTATAGAGGGACTCAAACAGGAGAAAGAGAAATCAGTAGAACTTTTGATGGCCAGGTGAGTTAGTATTACATTTTGGAACTTTGAGGAGCTTCAGATGCACAACAAACTTTACTTATTTGCTAAGTGATACAGTTGCATGACAGCTGGGCCTATACTAGAAATACAGAGTGAAATCTTAGTTTCAGCAGCACTTAGGAGACAGTTCCTCCCCAAGAGAGCAAGGGGCCAACAACAAACACATAACAGGTCTTACCCTTGAGACATTTGAAACCACAGTGGCTTGATTTTGAACCCACCTTAAAACCCATCCCCAAAACCAGCTCCGTTTTTTACTGGATTGAGGTCATCAGCCACTCACCCCTCAACCTAACTGCCTGCCAGGGTAGGGGTAATCCTCTGTGAAAGAAAATAACATCTAATTTTGTCTCTGCAGTTTGTTGTATAAACAGACTAAGTGTAGCATACAATAAGAAATCACAAGAAATGTGCAAGGCAGGAAAATGTGACCAGTAATTAAAAGGGAAAAAACGAAGCAGATCTACAAATAATCCAGATTGCGGACATAGCAGGAAAGGACTTTAAAGTAATTATGATTCATACATTAAAAAGAGGAAAGGCGGACAGCATAGATAAAATGAATTGGAATGTATACAGTAGAATCAAGTGGACATTTTGGAAAGGCAAAATCCAGTATCTGAAATTAAAAACTGGTTGGATGGTGACTAGACACAGAAAATGACAGAAGTAGTGAATTCAAGTATGGTTCCACAATAAATACCCAGTTTGAAGAAGCATATACATAAAAATAAAGAGCAGGATAAAGTGAAAGAGATGTGGGACACAGCCCTATGATTGGCATACATGTAATTGAAGTTCCAGGAGAAAAAGGTAAATGGTACCAGAGCAACTTGAAGAGATAAGGGCTGAGAGTTTTCCAAAACTGATGAAAGACCGTAACATAACGTCTTAAAGATTCAAGAAGGTCAGAGAGCCCCAAACAGAATAAAAATGAAATTTTTCAAAATACCTATGAATATCATAAACTGCGAGAAACCAAAAATCATGAAAAAAAATTTAAGCAACTAGAATTGGGACAAAAAAACTGGTGACTGTATACCTTCTCCTTGTTAACTACACAGAGAAACTGTTTGCTTTAGCATTTTAAAGATGGCATTCCACTGTTAACCAGGTTTCAATAGCTTTATGCTGTGTAACCAGGTAACAGTGGAACATCTTTAAAATGCTATTTTTAAAAGTGAAATTAAGATGTTTTTAGGTTTAAGGAACTTAAAGAATTCCTTCCCAGTAGACTCACACTGTAACAAATATTAAAGGAGGTTCTTTGGGCCAAAGGGAAATTATCCCAGGTTGAAGGATAGAACTACAGGAAGGAATGCAGGGCAAGAGAAAGCTTATGTAGGTAAATAAAAAAGAACAAGAACAATATCCATGCAAAGCAGCAGTGCTGATGTATAGGATATACGACATACACAGAACTGAAATACATAACAGTAACACAGGAAGAAGGTAAGCAGAGGCAAACTATTTCAAGATACTTCCATATGTCAGACAAATGGACAGGAAAAAATCAGTAAGGATATCAAACATTTGAATGCAGAACAGCCATGACTGAATTGACACAGCAGCTACAAAATACACTCTTCTTAGGGGTGCATGGAACATTTACCCAAATAGACCTTGTGCTGATTCAAAGAGCAACTTAAAATTTGTAAAGGATTAAAATTATACAAGATTATGTTTCCTGACAAAAGGAATTAAATTAGATATCAATATGGAAAGATAACCAGGTGAATCCCCAAATGTTGAGAAATTAACAGCACACTCCTAAATAACCTATGAGTTACAGAAATTAGAAAATGTTCTGAACTGAACAAAAATAAAAATAAAGTGACAATGGGCAGCTAAGGTGTGCTTAGAAGAAATTTATAACTTTAAATTAGGGATCTGCAAAGAGAATGGGACAAATCCAGCTCACTACCTGATTTGTAATTACAGTAAAGTTTTGTTGGAACAGAGCCACACTCATTCTTTTACATACTGTTTATGACTGCTTTCGTGCTACGGTAGCAGTTGAGTAGTTGCAACAGAAACCATATGGCCACAAAACCAACCAGGCCCTTTATGGAAAAGTAATAATCCTCGCTGTAAGTCAATTCTTAACTTAAAAAAAGAGATGATGTAAATTATGAAAAATTGTTTACAAAATGCTACATAATGCCCCTTATTGTATACATGCCCATGGATGATCTCCCACACTGACTCTGGGTTTGGTCACATGACCTGCTTTTGGCCTTGTGACGCAAGCACAGAGATTTGAAAAGGACATGCACGTTGGAGTTTTCCCAATCTTGTTGCTCTTTGGAACTTCGAGTCGTTGTGAAGCAGCCCAGATTCCGTGTCTTCGGGAGCAGAAATCTCAGCTTAGCCCTCTCCAGACCAGCTAGTCTGCCGACTGCTAGACATCAACATGAGACCATAATAGATCATCCAGCCCCACATGAGTCAGCCCACCCCCAGATCACTCAGGTGACCTGTAGAATCATGAGAAACTCCTGTTTGTTTTAGCCACTAAGACTTTACGTGGTTGCTTCTATGTTACCTGAAACAAATCAATAAAAGAAGAAAATAATTCAACTTTTTAAAAAAATCGTTATATTTTAGTTAACAGAATTGTTTTGAACCTGTAGTGTTGCTGAATCCGTGCACGATTTACCTCTTTTTTTTTTTTTAACTAAACAAAAGTCAAAGGATAATCAAAAACAATTGTCTAAAATGTTTATTGGTTAGTGACCTATGAGTCTGACTTACTTTCCTTTAGGTTTTCCTCAATATTAAACCTGTCCATTTGGTGACTTTTTTGAAGCTCAAAAATTTTTGAAATAGTTTTAAAGAGATTTTGAAGAGCACTGTTATACTTCAGTATAATTTCCAGACAAAATAGGCCTCAAAGATATTTCCGATTTCTAGTTATTTGCTTTGCCTTAATGAGATTACAAAAGAATACAGAGGAAACCAGTATTAATAAGGAGATATGTAAATAAATGCTGCCTCTTCCCCCAAGTCTGTGATCACCTGCCCAGTGGGTATACAGAATAAATATTGTCTGTATAGTTTTTAAGGAGCCTTTGCTTCAGAATTCCAGATTACATTTTTTAAAATAATGCGTATTTCTTTATAACAAAAGCTAGCTTGAAAGTAAAATTTTGAGAATTTACCTCTTATATCACAATTTGTTTTTCACTTTGCCTTCTACAGTAGTCACAAATATTAGTAATATAGTAACTTTAATAAACTCTAATGAAAGTTATTTCCATTTTTTATTTGTTCCTTGAATGTTACTTATAAATCCTGGGAATATTAATATTAAGTAATACATTATTAAGTCATCTTAATTATCAAATTTATTTAAATAGCAGTTGCAGCATTTACTTTTATAAATGAGTTATAAAATGCATATCAGGTTTTAAAATGCAACTAATCTCTTTTTTAATTATTTTTTTGAACAGTCTCAAGATAAAACATCAGGAGGTATTAATCCAGAACCTTGTCCAATCTGCGCTCGGCAGCTGGGAAAACAGGTGATATAATAATTAATAGCATGTGAATTTATAAAACACTTTACACTTTTCAAAGGCATTTACCTATAATAGCTCTCTTTTTCTCTCATGACAATTTTATATGCAAGGCAGAAATGACCTCCACCTTAAAAATAGGGCCAAAGGTTAGGTGAGAGGCTTAGTGCCACATATGTTTGAGCAGTGTTCCTCCTTAAGTGATAGGTGAAAACATATTTCTAGAATAACCCTACATTTTTCATTAAAGATGCATAGTTCTGCTTATTGTTTCCAGTCACAAGATCAAGTCTAAGTAATTTGACTTTGTCAGTTTAACATGTTTATTTGGTAATTGTACAGAAATATAATAAAGCATACATAGATTTACTTAAGGTATTACAAAGGTGTATAGTAACATAGCTCTTACTTGGGATTATTAATATTTAATAACCAGCCTTTAAAAAATAAATAATATCAATCCTGGGGGAATTTAGATATGATTTTTACAAGGCCATTTTAACAAGAATAAATCTTTCAAATATTGGTGTACAAATTTCTATAAACTTAATGGTACCATATTAGTTCTCCTCAAAGAGATTCTTTTATCCTACCAACTGTGATTTTTGAAACTACAAATTTCTACTTTGTATGATAAATAAATATATACAATATCAGAATATTAACTGCTTCTCAAAATTTGAAGTGACTAAAAGTGTTCTTGGCTGTTGTTTTCTATGGAACCAAGAGTAAAAAGTTAAATATATGAGCCCCACATTCTGACCAGCAATAATCAGAAAGAAAGTACCTTTTAGTTTCCACAATTTATGGAGAAAGTGGGATTTAAAGGACATTTTATTGATAATAAATCTTAAATGCATCAATGTTACTTTGGAAACTAGGCAGAATAATAATGTACAGAGACTGGTGATTTCTGAGAAAAGTCACTGGTAAAAATGTAAAAGTCGTGATAAAAATGGAAAGGATCATGAGGTAAGTAGTGTCTTTTTTTACTTTTAGTTTCAGTGAGATTCACACAACTGGATGAATCAGAAATTTTGTTTGTGTCTTAAATGTTTCCAGTTTTTAAAGTTCTTTCATATACATTATTTCATTTAATTTTAGTATAACCTATATTTTCTTCACTTAGGAGAACATACTAGATTACAATAAGGGCAACAATACTTCACTTTTTAAATTCTGTTCCTCACCACAGCCTATAGGAACTTTAGATCCTTTTTATCTTCCCAGTTCTCCTCTTCCCCTCCTAATTTAGAGGATCCATCAGACATAACTCATATACTGGCTAACATCCCTGGAGGCATTGCCATTTGGGCTTCTTTGGGCTGCTTCAGTTAACTTCTAGTCACTCCTGAGGCTCTGGTGCCAAGTGTCTGATTTCTCCTGAATTGCAGGTATAGATGCCACCTGCTTTTCAGCTTGTCCATTCTGAGCTCTCACGAGCCACAAAAGTTCTCTCAAGTAAAGGAAGTGCCCTTCGTCCCTACGGGCACTAAAGGTACACAGGGTACAGAAAAATGCTTCTGTGTTTACAGAAATGCTAGTGAGAGGCACGTGGGTGGCTCAGTCGGTTAAGCGACCGACTCTTGGTTTCAGCTCAGGTTAAGATCTCGGGGTCATGGGATCGAGCTTAGCACCGAGTCTGCTTGGCACCCTCTCCTCCTGCCCCTCCTGCCCTCTCTAAAATAAATAGATAAATCTTTTAAAAAAAGAAAATTGTTAGTGAAACAGCTCTTTAATTTTACTGCAGCCTCAACTCCTGAGGACTAACACAAGAGAGAAGATGTGCGGCTAGACAACAGTATGAACAGCATCAGCCAGTAAAACCCCAAACAACCCCTCCCCCTTCTCAAAAATTATTTTCAAACCAAGTTTATATACCTCATTTTTCTCCTCCCTTAGTGTGAGTTCTTTTCAAAGGGACTTCTTAGTCTGTCCTGCAAAGCACCCCAGGTGGGCCCAGCCATGCACCTTCTTTCTTTGCACGTCCATACATGTCTGAATCCTAGAAAAATACAGTTTAGTGCTTAGGAACCTAGTCACTCATAATACCACTCAATTTTTGTTGTTGTTGTCTACCAGGTGAAAAAGTTAAATAATTTGCATAAGATGCCATAGCTTTTAGAACTGATACCTCACCTAAAACCAATACTCTTCCGCAGCCATCATTGCCAAAATCAGGGAGTCTCCACAGTATACTCCAAGAGTCAGAGAGAACTGTTGTATTTTTCTTGAAATATATCGGACAAAGGGGTTTTCATAAATGTCTTTTTACTTACTTGGGTTTTTTTAAATATATCTAGAACTGCTTTTAAAATAAGCCTGAGATACTAGCCCATCTAATTTTCTATATGATAAATACTGTAACATGTGAAGATGTAAATCCATTTAATGAGTTATATAGAATATACGGAGGATGATATTATCTCCAAATTAATGTTGTTCTCAGTTCCTCTATTCTGTCTGCTGTTGCAGTGCTAAAGGAGTAATTTGCATTTTTCCTAAATACTGAAATGAGAACACTAGCTTCTTACAAAATAATGGTGGCTGACTGTTATGCTCACAATTAGAGTGAGTAGAACTAAAGACTATGAAAGCGTACTCTGGTTGAACTAAAAAATAGTTAATTTTTACAACATAGTTTTTATGACTTAAAGAGTGTTAATGTCCTAAAACATATAGGAAGTGAAATTATGACTCCCTTTTCTTTTTAATATATTTATAGATTAGAAGGCATCTTTGATAGCACCTCACTGAGGTATATTCTGTGTGTTTTCTTTTTCAGTGGGCAGTACTGACCTGTGGACACTGTTTCTGTAATGAGTGCATTTCAATTATTATTGAGCAGTATAGTGTGGGGTCTCACAGAAGCTCCATCAAGTGTGCCATCTGCCGCCAGACCACATCTCACAAAGAGATCTCGTATGTCTTCACCTCAGAGAAAGCCAGCCAGGAAGAAGACATCCCTGTGAAGGTAAAGTAGATTAAGGACATGTGGAAGCATCATCAGAGCAATGTAGTAGGAATCAGTATCTGACAGTGAAACCATCAAAATCAGAACAAGGCCAGCACGGTGAATATGTAGAAGCCACTGTTTCTGTCTGTAGGAACACTGCCTGAAAGCCTCAGCTTTACCATCTACACTTTCTATGTGGGAGGAAGGCAAGAAGACTTTTTCAAACATGGCTGGCCATAGTCAGGTCCATTGTGGCAGAAAAGTAACATCTTAGAATTTCAGTTCTCCATCAAATTTGATAGTTTTTCTGTGTACTCACATAGAGCTCTGGTTAAATTAGCAGTTTACTTCAAGCTTCTTCCTCATTCTCTCATTCGCCTAGATAGCAGGAAAAAGGGATGAGCCCAACCTAATTGGAGGAAAAAATAGAGTGCTTATGAAGTTAATGGAGACTATCACGGAAGGAGGTGTAGTGTACTTTCAGATGACACATTGGTATTTCATGGTAGAGCCAAAACTTAGCTTTATTTTCCTAATTTTTTCCCGTGCTTCATTCTGAATTCCAAGAAAGTGACTAGAATTTGAAATCCAAACAGGATCCGTAATTGGACTTCGTCTAAGGGGCATTTATCTAATGAAAAACCTTTATTAGACTTTTTTGTTCTTTGCCTTCCTTAAACATGCTTTTTTTTCCTTCCTAACCAAACTTAGACAAAGGACAAATCAATATGTGATTGTAGTAGAGAATATAGGCCTGAAGGAGTAATTGAGAGTTAAAAATCCTTATTTTTAAGGATTATATTTTTTGAGGAAAATTAACTACAAGTTGAAACTATCAGGAGTTAGGGCTCCCTCTCCTGACAAAAGTGTGGTTGAATTAAAGTATGTCTGATTGCTATTTATTCCTACCGTTATTTGAGTAAAACCTGAAAATATCAAATAACATTGCTTTCTAGTGTGTTGAGATAAACAGAATCCCTAAGTTGGAATGAATTTCATTCATTCACTCGTTCCATACCGGTTTATTGGACACATAGTGTGTGCCAGGCAGTATGCTGGGCCTTACAGATACAACAAACACTCCTGAACAAAACAGACATGATTGCTGTCCTTGGGGATTTTACAGTTTGGCAACAGGGGGACAGAATTTGAGTTGGGGCAGGTGGCAACAGACATTATACAAATAATTAATATGTTGTAATTGTTGTAAGCCCTCCAAAAGAAAAATCAAACCTAGCTCCTCTGAAGGAATGACAGTTAAGTAGATGCCTAAAGAATGAATGAATTCACCAGGCTGGGGCGAAGAGAGACATGATCTTGAGGGGAGGAGGCTGCCAGACAGAAACAAACAAAGAATACGTAGAAATGTCTGAGACAAGGAAGAACTCAGTGGAACTCAGTGGCCGCAGTGTAGAAGGCAAAAAGTACAAGTGAATGAAATGAGTCTGGAAACCAAAGAGGGGCCAGATGCTGAAGGGCCATCTGAAGATTGGAGAATTTTCTTTTCCTATAAACCGAAAGGCATTATATGTTATATGCAGATAAGTATCATGATTCGATTTGAATCTTTAAAAGATCCCTTTTTTGCACTGTGGAAATTAGATTATCAGGAATAGAAAAAAACAGAAAAACTTTGGAGAGAGCAGATCAGGAGGCCACAGTAGTGATGGTGGCTTTGATTAGGTCAGTGTAGTAGAGATAGAAAGAAGCGGTTATAGTCATGAGGTATTTGAAGGTTGATTAGTAAGATAGAATGCTGAAGGGATTGATGGTGATTTTGGAGGGGTCCCCCCTGGTTTCTGATGTGATGTGAAAAATTAGGTGGATAATAGTACAGTTACTGATAGAAGGTATTTGGAAGAAAAGTACATTTAAACATACTGTGTTTGAAATGCCTAGGACATCAAAATAGCAAAGCATTGCTCTGAAATTCAGAGTCACTGGCATAATGATGTGTGAAGCCATGAGAGTGAATGAAATTACCTGGGGAGAGACACAAGTTAGCTTCAGACCAGGTCCCCTCGGACCTCAGAGCTCTTTAAAGTTTAAATAGAGGGGGAGAAGCTGAAAAGGAGACCAGGAAGGAACAGCTGGCGGCATCGGCAGTCGAGGAGAGGCCACAGGAGAACCACTTCAGTCAGGAGGCAGTTATCAGCCACATCCAGTGATGCGAAGGTGGCTCAGTGACACTGTGGACCAGTTTGGCTAATGGAGGTTATTAATAAACTTCAGAAGAGCTCTTTCCATGGACATTTAGAGGCAAAAGGCAGATTGGGAGGGATTGAAGAGTGAACAAGAAGTGAATAAGTAGAGAAAATGCCCGACCATTTTATAAATTTAGCTGTGAAGTAGAAAAGAGAATTATAACCAGCAAGAGATACAAAGTGCGGAAGGGGGGTTTATGGGGTTTTTTGGTTTTTGGTTTGGGGGGGTTTGTTTGTGTTAGGGGCTTTTTTTTATGATAAAGATTCTTGAGTATGTTTAATCCCTGGCAAAGAAGGATAGTTTGAAGATATAGAAAAGAGAAGGGATAATCTGCAGTGTAAGTTTCTTGAAAAGACAGAGGGTTGACATAGAGAAAATAGAGATCTCATTCAGGTAACAGGGAGAGGTTGGGCTACTGAGCAAATAAGCTATAAGGGTAGGTGTCCTTGTCAGAGGATGGGCTCTCTTAGTCATTTCAGAAAGGACCACTGTTCAGTACTCCAGATGAGACTGCAGAAGCAGGTGACCAAGTGAGGTGGAGGAGACAAGGTGGTAGAAGATGAAGTGGTAAGACTTGAATGTTGGAGCGATTGTCCAAGGAGACAGACGGTGTATCCTGTCTGGAGTTGAGATACAGAGTTAGGCACCAAAATTCTTCCGTGAATGGAAAGGTAGTGTTCAGTAAATGATGACAGTGAAGACTAGAATTAGGGGATAACTGGGTTTCATGAGGCCCAAAAGAATGGAAATTTTTACAAAAATGAGAAATAGTGATCTGAAACCCGCCTCGGGGACCAGAGGACACCAGTACTCATAGTGCAAGAAAGCAGTGTGCTCAAAGGACAGCCGGGTTCTAATTACAGCACGGAAGTAGAGCACAGTATTTCCACAAAAGGTTAAAAGTGGAAAAGTTCGTTGACCATAAAGCACTAGTTCCTGGGGAACCACCAGAGTGGGGGAGCGGAAAGAGAAAAATGGAAGGGTGGGGAGTGGGAGGGAACTGCAGAGCAGTCTGGGAATAACACAACTGGCCGGGTTAAGTGATGAGAGGATCACGATTTCAAGGGGTGGTGGAGTCCTGCTCCCTCTCTGGGAATCCCCTGGATAAATGTGTATTTTTAAACCAAATGCCAAAGAGCTGCTGGGTGAAGAGGAAGGTGATCTGTGGTGCAGTCTGCTGGCCGGCCCTGATGAGGCATTTGATGGTCAGACTTGATCCTCCTCCTTCCCTAAGCTTTCCTCCCAGCTTCCCTCTCCCTTTCCTCCCTGTCCTGCCCTTTCCCTCTCCTTCCCTTAAAAATAGTCTTTTCTTAGTCCTTCTTTCTCTTCTACTGTCTCTTCCTTTGGCCTCAGGCATCCCAAGGGCCACAGGTGGCCCTCGGGGCTAAGAAGGGCCGCTGACCCTGAGATAAAAGCATTCATCACAGTGTAAGGAAGGAGTGTGAGAAAGAACTGCTGTGTCAGGCTTCACGCCGTGAGGTTTAGGAAGTGATTGCTCTAGCTACCAGTAAACAGCACAGCCCCTGTGAAACTGAGTCATGGAGCCCATCAAACCCAAACACCTGTTCGTTTTATGGCACCTTTCCTAGACACACAGGAGAGCAGTCAGGACAGTTACATCCACTGTCCTGTTGGGACAGGAATATCAGTGTACAGATACTGTTTATTATGTTCTGACTTCTTCCTGTCGTTCCTGCGTACTGATGAATATATAAATTAATCGAAGCATCTCATAAGAAGTTATAAGATTACAGAATTTACTGAAGTTCATTTTTCTTTTATCATAGATGCATATATACTTGTATTTCCTTTTTATTAAACATGACTGAATATTATACCTATTATACTTATAAGTTTTATCTGTCTTCCACATTCTCACATTACTTCTTGCCACATTTACTTTTGTTTATCTCACTGCCTTTTCTGTCACCATTTGTGCCTGCCCCTTCTGCCTTCTGTCCCCTTTTCTGACTTCCGTCACATTTCTGCCCTGCCGTCTGCCACCTCCTCTCTGAAGCATCTGCCTATTGTTTTCTCAGACTCTCACTGCTACTGAAACTACCCTACTGAAAAGTCATACCATCTGTTGTGAAGTTGAGGGAGTAATCATATCTAAAATAGAGATGATTCTATGTGAATAATTAAGGCATTATTTTGAAATTTTGTAAGTATTAGTTCAAACTATAGCTAACCCTAGGAATTTTTTCTTTTATGTTGATTATCAGATCTCTGGCCTTTATTAAACAATACTGAGAAGCAATTTTTTTATTTCATTGAAGTTTTTGTATTATCTAAAATGTTTTTTTCACTCTAAGTAGTCATGTCAAGACTCTCAGAACAGATAATATACATAATCATATAGCTGGTCTTGGATAAAAATTAGGAAAACATAAAAGTAGTACTAAATAATATAAGACATTTTTTTCTACTGATATTTCACAATATAAGGAATCCTACTGATGGACCATAGAAATAAACTGAATATTGAGATCACAATGTTCCCTTTAGCGACACAAGTAAGTTAAAGACTGTATCTACCCTAACGTCCGTGTGACAGTATTCCTAAATGACCCTTGGAACACCTACTGGGCATTTCACAAAGTAAACAAAATTCCCCTTGCAAGTTCTGACAACTGCCAGGCATTTGGGATGGTGAAGTAGGCTTCCTGGCAGAACATACACGCCACGTGGCATGTTCCTTGTGTTCTAAGTTTGGATAGGTTTCATACAAAGCATTTTTGTCAGTGGAAACCCTGACCCTATGATGGACACGGTTCTTATGTCGTACGTAAGAAGTTTCTATCCAGGAGCAAATATGCTACATGGGTATAGCCATAGCAAAACAGCAGCCTTCACAAGGGCACAACTGCTTCATCTTCTCCAACTTTTGAGTGTCTAACAACTGGCCTGCTTCCTAAAATAAAGATTTTTATCAGGCCCCAGTCCCATTTAAATTTTAACTCATTAGGTCTGGGATCTGGTCCAGGAATCTGCATTTTTAATAAGTAAGTCTATTGATAATGGAGGTGTCTTACACAACCTCTTTGTAGAGGGAAGATAAAACTATATTTCTACACTCAAACTCCCCAAGAATTTTAGCAGTACCATGTATCAAATTGTATGTATAGAATTCTGTTGTTTCTTTTCTTTTTTGAGTTTTTGTTCATTTATTCAAGGATGACTTGTGAAGCCTGTCTTGTACTTTCTAAATATAACTAAACATCTGGATGAAAAAAACTGATTCCAAAATTCTGACTGAGCCTAAAATAATTTGGTGAATATAATCCACAAGCTTTATTTATTTAAATATATTTAGGTATATCTAAATATTTTTATATAAGATATTTGTATGTGAACATTAACTGGTAATTTTAGAATGCAATTGTATGTTTTTGTTAGAAAATGTCATGAGTAAGTATAATTATGATCACAAAAAACAATTCCTATTCATTGGCCAAGTTAGCGCTTACAATTCTGAACTGTTACGGAGTCTGGTGTTGAAGTTTGCAATAGCTTACAAAAATCAAACACAATAGGGACTTCTAAGATGTAAATTATCTTTATGAAATTACTGTTCTGAAAGACTTACAATTTTCAGGGTATAAACTCCATTAAAATGTGGAAAGGACATTGTTCATGAAGTGGGGACTTTGATTTATTCACTGCTCTATCCCCAGCATCTAGAACAATGCCTGGTATATAACAGGTACTCAGTCAGTAGGTGGATATCTGGATGGATGGGTGATGGATGGATGGACGGATGGACGAACAGATAAGCAGTTGATTACTATTTACATATAATATCCCTAAAAGCCTTTGGGTACAAATAAAATTTTTAACTTTTTTACAGTTGCTAACCTATCTCTTTGAAATCATTATGCAAAGTGTTAAAGGGACAGAATGATATTTTTTTGGCCTAGTGCACTTGTAAGATTTCCCACTGCATAGGTGGCATTTCCATTGAACTTCATTCAAGTAACATGTGAATGCTTAAAGAACCCAGCATTTGCCCCAGGCATATGCTTGAGAAGTATTCCTACTTCATGAAACCAATCATACAAGCTGTATAACTGCACTAAATTGTATCTGTCACTACCGACATGGGTTTTTAGTCTGGTGAACAGGTGCAGACAGAAATAAAACAATGTTAACTGATCTCACTCAGCAGAAACTACTGTGGATAACACAGGCGCATTCTAAGAGTTAGCTGTCTTTCAAAAAGAAAAGACCAGAATAAAAGTAGCAAAAGTCAGGTAATACCAAGACAGAAATGACTTTATAGTGAACATTCAAGTTACTTGCAAATTACAAGCCCACCATGAAAACCTAGAGAAAAAAAAATCTGTTATCTGTCACCATGTTATAATCCTATTGGTCATGTTACTGATTAGAGGACATAGTTCTTTTTTTTTTTTTTGGCGAGGAGGGGAGGAGGTGGGGGTGCTAAGTTGTGTGAATTCGTCTCCTTTAAAGTGATGTTTTTCAGTCAGGTGAAATCTTCCAGGGACGCCTGGGTGTCTCAGTCGTTAAGTGTCTGCCTTCGGCCGAGGTCATGATCCCAGGGTCCTGGGATCGAGCCCCGCATCGGGCTCCCTGCTCAGCGGGGAGCCTGCTTCTCCCTCTCCCACTCCCCCTGCTTGTGTTCCCTCTCTCGGTGTGTCTCTGTCAAATAAATTAAAATTTAAAAAAAAAAAAAATCTTCCAAAAAATCTCTAATCTCAAAACCTTTATAGTATGTTTTAATGATTGCAAAAATCAATCCATCTAATAACTGGAAGATTAAAATCTGTGCTGTGTTTCAGATGGGATGACCTTACCTCTCACAAAGCTGAAAGTCCTCGTCTGTGGCAGGTGGCACAGGTTAGGCATCCATTTGACCCTAGAGCAGGAGGAGACACTGCAGGCACAGCAGCGCCCAGCGCTCGAGCACTGACACAATTCAGAGGGCTGGTTTGCTGCGGGGTGACAGAATTACAGGCCTCCCTCCCATCCCCCAGATCTCTTGTCCATCTGTAAGAAATAAGGGTAGACAAAAAGTACATTTAGTTTTTAGTAGCAATAATTTACGCAAAAGAAAAATAAACTCAGAATAGAATGGAATGCACACAATGAAAAGTAATGCTGTCCTTCATTCTCCCTTATTTGCCTTGCCACTTTGATCAGTTTTAGTGCTAAAGATCACCTATAGGACTTCAAATAATATACATAGGTTTTGTTTCTTAAAATACTAGCTGTAGACAGACAGTATCTGCTCTCTCCTCACTTCAGAATATGAGGAAATTAGTGCATCTATTCCTCTTTCTTCTCTCTTCCACATCCTAATTTTTGTTGTAGTATCATATAGTATCATTTTAAATTATGTTTATAGCATTCACATTTTATTACCTAATTATTGCTATGTCTTCCATATCTACAGAAAATCAGTAAAATAGTGAACAATATTATACACTGTAGAGCCAAGGAGAGTGATTGAAGTCATGTAGAAAGGAATATAATTCTAATCTTGTGGTTTTAAACTTTGCTTTTTGAAGAAAAACCTTCCAAGCACTCCAGTCAAATGGAACTTCTGACTTTTTTCTAGAAAGCTTCCTTAATGTCTGTGTCAACTTTATCTGGCACTAATACCCCTGTAATGCTCATTGTAATATTTTTTTCACTGTGCTGTACTGCTTCAAGAAATTTTAGCATGATAAGTGTGTGAATGGCAAATTTCAGAAAATGACTTCATTTTGCTTTCACTCTAGAGTGACAAGTGACTGATAGCCCCCTCTAATGTAAGCCATGATTTGAAATGTTTCCCATTCACTAGGGTGTATGTATTTCGCATATATGGAATATATATGTGTAAAGTCTCTAAAGATATGGCCTGCATGTTGACATAAAGTAGTTTCTAAACAATATTCTCTTTAATGTTTGGTGAAAAATAAGACCCAGTGCATTCATCATCTGCACTGTTTGACTTTTTTCTGATGTTCTTCAAGGCCACTTTAGCCCTTATTTCTGCCAGTGGAGCAAAGCATAACCATGACAATCCATAGATACTGCAGAGAAAAAGTGAGAGAGGAATGTGGACAGATTCAGTAAATAGAAAAAATAGAGGGACTCAAGGGAAGAAGGACAGACTGGTGACAAAGGGCTATAATACAAAGCAACAGTAACTGTCCAGTCATAGAGCACTAGTTTTATTTCTGTAAATCAAGTACAAATAGCACTTTACTGCTACAGTAGGGAGATCTCATCTCTCCTCTCCTTCCTTTCCTGCCTTCCTTGAGTAAGGAGTCTCAGCAATAGGAAATAGGCTTGAAGGGAATAGAGTGAAGCCAACCACTGCGTATCTTCTACATCATACTCAAAGGTTTTACCTATTCCCTCTTCTTTCCCCAATAATAAGACTTTAGGGAATGGAAAGGAGTACCTCACTCTACGAATGACCTGATGAGATATTTAGTCCCATTCTGGTGGGGGCAAGTGTTGATCAAAGTCTAAATCATTACTACTTGATAACTTTATTATTAGAATTCTTTCAGTCTACTGAGTATATGATAAAGAAACAAAAGTGAGTTTTCCATCCTTTTAACACATTTAACAAATTTTAACTCAACTTTCGGTTTTTGGAATTTTATAACATGAACCTGAGACTGTAGAGCTACTCCAGTCAAGTTTAACTCTGTGATGAAAATAAGCTAGTTGCACTTACTTAGAGTAGTTCAGAGGCTGCATGACATTTCTGATCTTTAGTCGTGCAACTAGACAACCTCTAGGTCAGATTTCATAAGAAATATTCTTTGTTGGCCCTTGGTGCTAATGGGTATCTTTTTTATATTTTTTTCATTGCCTTGACTTCTACCCAGAAGTCTAGAGCTTTTAACTTTGCAGTTTATTTTCCAGAAAGTAGAAAGGCCACCTGTATATGTAGTTTGGAGGCCTTGTTTGGTTTTTGTTGATTACATTACAAGGAAGGGAACAAAGATTTTTGTAAAGAATATTTTATATGATTCTCTTGCTATAAAGAAGGAAAAATCCATCCTTTTTCTTCATTAACTGTTAGAATACCCTTGACTGCTTGCCTCATGAGGGGAACACCAGGAGAGGTACTGACTTGGTCTGACTGGTAACACTTTGTACGGCTCCCATCCTGATTCTCCTGTTGCCTTAGGGAGAACAACCATGAAGATACGGTCAGTGGAGGGCAGAGGACAGGTAATGTGTCTTTACTCCAAAGCTGGGTCTTCATCGTTGATATTTCAGAAGCATGAAGAAAAGCCAAGCATTGATCACAAAATCAGGGTTGATGGATATATATCTTGAAAAACCAAAGAAATTCTCAAGAAAGGATGGAAATGAGGAAAGGGACAAGAATTTCAGAAGAGGACGAAGGTGCTTATATTTAAATACAACTTTATCATTGTAATATACTAAGAAGTGATCTAGCAGTCTTGTGGGGTTTCTGTTCCCGTGTACCTTCCTCCCGAATACATATCATTCTAACTTAACTTTGCACCTGTATGTTTACTGATACAGCTAAAAAATAAGCTGAGTTGGACTGAGGCTACCAGTTTACCTGTCTTAAAAGTATTCATACTTTGTAACTTTGTTAACACCTTGCATAGGGATAGATTCTTGGGCACAATTCCTCATCCTAATCTCTCTTGTGCCTCTTCTGTGATCTCCTCCAGCCTTGCGTGTATGTAACCCATCCCCTTCTTTGTGTTTTAACCTTTTTTTAACAAACTGAGTATTTATTTTCTGTAGCAATGGTCACATTGAATAGTATTCTCAGAAACTGACAGATTTGTGCCAAATTTCATTTATGCATTTGAGATAAAAACATTAAAAAGAGCAGTAGAATGTGTATAGTACTCATTAAGATGGTATAATAAAACATTCATTTAAATTGCATCCAGGCCAAACCAGCAGTATAAACCATCTTTTTTGTTATTTTCTATATTCTGCAACATTCATTAGACTATATGTTTTGGGGAGTAAGGGAGTGTATCTTTTGATCTTTATATGTCTAGTGCCTAATATAGTTCTTGGCATTTTTGTTAAATAAATAAATGAATGATTTGAATAATCAAATATGAATTTACTTGAAATGTTGGGGGCACTTGTATCATGAGGAAAATGCAGAAGAAAGTCTGCCCTTTCTCTTTGTTCACTTTCATAGACTCTGCTGTAAGACCAACCATAATCTTTTCAGTATTATTTTGGAACTCTTGCTTTTTCATTTGGAAGTAAAAAGCACAAGCAAGAAAGAAAAAAAGTTCATGAATGAGGGCATAATGTGGTGGGAATCTAGGTTTCTAAAGATTAAAGATAAAAACCCATTGGGTTTGGGCACCTGGGTGGCTCAGTCGGTTAAGCATCTGACTTGATTTAGGCTCAGGGTTGTGAGATCAAGCTCACATGGAGCTTAAGTGGGCATGGAGCCTACTTAAATAAAAAATGAAAAAATAACCATGGCAAAACAATTAGTTGAGGGAAAAGCTGCTCTTCTCCAAGAAAAATCTCTCCTCTTTCCCTTATGAAAGACTAGTTAAAGTGTCAAGCACAGAAAAAAATCTAAAAGAGTAAGATCAAAGAATACTTAATTTTTTTTTTTAAGATTTTATTTATTTATTTGACAGAGAGAGACACAGCGAGAGAGGGAACACAAGCAGGGGGAGCGGGAGAGGGAGAAGCAGGCTTCCCGCTGAGCAGGGAGCCCGATGCGGGGCTCGATCCCAGGACCCTGAGATCATGTCCTGAACCGAAGGCAGACGCTTAACTGAGCCACCCAGGCGCCCCAAGAATACTTAACTTTTAAATCCAGTTGTCATTCATCAAACATTTGTGAGTTACTGTAACTAATGTGTATTAATATAGCACTTTTGCTTACATTATTGCATTTAACACAACTGTGAACCACATACAGAGAGGTAGGAAAATACTGACAACATAAATTTAACATATACAGTATATGAGAGATCCTACCAATCAGTAAGAAATGAAAACTTAGGTTTTTTTTCTTCTTTAATTGGCAAAGGATATGAATACAGTTCCCAGAAGAAGAATTCTAAATGGCCAATTAATGGTATTCAAATTCAGTCTCAGGAAAATGTAGACTAAATGAAAATTTGGCTCCTCATTTCACCTATCAGACTGGCAAAAACAAGTGTGCAAAGAAAGAGACATTTTTAACCATTGGTAGTTAAAAGTTACAGCATTTTTTTTAAAGATTTCATTTATTTATTTGAGAGAGAGAGAGAGAGAGAGAAGGAGGGGGATGGGCAGAGGGAGAGGGAGAAGCAGACTCCCCGCAGAGCGGGGAGCCATCATGGGGCTGGATCCCGGGACTCCCGAGTTCCAGCATTTTTAGATGGCAATTTGATCCACCAAAATCCAAGTATTTACTAACTTTTTTGAGTATTTGACCAATAATTCCACTTTGATGTGCCCATCCAATAAAAATATTTTCACATGCATCCAAGTATCACTGAAGTATTGTTTATAATAGCAAAAAAGAATGCAAAAATCTAAATGTATATTAATAAGCAAATATTTAATAAATTGTTCTACCCTAAATGTTGTACAACTGTTGAGGTCGAGTAAAGTAAAAATCCTACATGAATAGATTGCTAAGATACAGTGTTAAATGAAAAGGCCATTTTTATATAAGCTTCTAAAATGCTTAAGGGGTTCTAACAGGATAAATGCCAATTCTTAGTGGTGTTTTGAGAGGGTAGTGCTTTAAGAAAAGATTTAGCTTCTTTAATTCTGTATATTTCTGTTAGCTTAGTTGTCCCGTAAGCATATTTTGCTTTTATGTAATTTTTTTAAAGTTATCCAAAAAGTGCTTGTGATAGATACAGTAAATAAGACAGAAACCAGATCCTTATCTAACTTCTATTCAGTTTTTCTCCTATAGTTTACCTCCTTTTCTGTGTTAACTTTTTAAAGGTCAGTAATCCTTCATTGTGCATAAGCATTTTCTTTCCATTTAGCAACAAATTAGGAATTGTTATTAAAATAAACTCAGCGGGGGCGCCTGGGTAGCACAATTGGTTGAGCATCCGACTCTTGGTTTCAGCTCAGGTCATGATCTCCAGGGTCATGGGATCGAGGCTGGTGTATGGCTCCGTGTTCAATGCAGTCTGCTTAAGACTCTCTCTCCCCATCTCCTTCTGCCCCCCCCCACACACACACACATACATGCACATGCTTGCTCACTCTCTCTCAAATAAATAAATAAATCTTAAAATAAATTCAACATATCCTCTTGTAACTGGGAGGCAACATTTTTAATTTCAATTTATGATAATTTAAATGTCTTCAAGTAGTCTAAAATAGGAAATCTTTTGTCTTGACAGAAACTTACCTTAACACAGTGGCCTAACATAAGGATTTTGCATTTACTGGATTTGTTTTTTAAAATTATGCAGGGCATGCATGCTCAAACCAAGACCTGCCAATATAGACGGGCCACCCACTAAGAAGTCCATCCATTGTTCTCATTCTCAGTAACCACTTCTGCCCGAGTGGAAGAAAAGGGGTATTAAGGTAGTCTCACCCCCCACCATGTAGCTTTATGCCAACCAGAGCTTTGGATTTCTGCACTTCTTACTATTCTTTCACAGTGGCAGTAACTGGACTAGGACCAAATGGTTCCAAGCTGTGACATTTGCAAGGGATCATTGAAAGCTACCACTGAACTGTCCAAACTTCGATAAAAGCAAATGTTCTGGTCTTTTTCTTCCCAGAGTTAGCACTCTAGTTTGGAATGTTGCTTATAAAAGGTTATTATTATGTTTTCTTTTGAACTTTTCATAAGAAGCAGCTTAATAGATGGAAGGTTTTATAGTTATTATGGTATTTCATTTGAAAATATTTTTGAAAATGAGAACTTGCAAGGGATATGAATGTTTCTGTCTAAACTCATTAAACAATACTTCATGCTGATTTCCCGCTTTCTCTCATTTGAGATAATTTTGCTCTATTTAAGACACTTTTTAGACTGAAACAGATCCTTTATATTTTTTAACCTTTCAAGTATCATTGGCAATCTGCATACCAGAGAAATAATTATATAGACTCAGGATTTTAGTATTAGGGTTTTAAAACTTCTTCCATAATTCTGTCTTGCTAACTTAAAGTTGATATGCCTTTCTTGTTTCGTTTACATATTTTACCTTTGATGTCTCTGTGTAAAAGTGGTGCGAGGCGTCGGTTTGAGGAGAAGAGTAATGCTGCTGTGATAATATTTTTACTTCTTTTTGATTAGATCTGCCCCCCTGGTGAGATTATGTGTGTCATCATCTGTGCTCATATTTAATGTCTTAGAAAGATAATAAGTTGCTGAGTATCTACTCTGCCAAGTGTTGAATTAAATGCTATACATGTATTTCTCATTTAACCATCACAGCAATCTTTGGAAATAGAATTATCCTCCCTATTTGGCAGTTGAGGCAGCTAAGCCTTGGAAAGGTTAGTTTGCAAAATGCAGAACTGGCTGGTCAACTTTGAATTTAGATTTTTCTCAAAATCCCATGCCCTTAATATCTTCATGTCATGCTATCTCCCAGAACATTCCAGGAGGAAAACTTTCAATGAAGGCTACAAAAACATTTGCTCATTTCCTCATTTTGTTATTCCTTCATTTTTTTTTCCTTTTCATACTTTTATGATGGAAATGATTATGGAAAATGCAAAAACCACTCATGGAGTGTTTATCTAGCTTTGTAGAAATCTGCTGCTGTCCAAGTGGATGTCATTTGTACCTCTGTCACTATCCTTTGTAATTCCCTTGCAGGAAAGGATCCTTGCTGGGTTGGATCCTTCAGTTTGCTTACACTGGAATTTTGGAATTTTGATTCATTGTATTCTTAACATTTCTAATGCCCTGATATCTGAAGTGAAGAGTGTTTTTAATATAAATTCTGCTTATCTAAAATAACAAAATCTTATAACTACAAATCCTAACCACTTTAACCTAAAAATCTTCTATTCGGGGTCATAGCACTGTATGATTTTCTGATGTGTTTCATATTCAGTTTTCCTGGGGTGTAAGTTCTATAGCTTCTGCAATTTGAGGCTAACGAAAATTTCCAACAAATACAAAGTAAAGAGTACACACATACTCACCTGAGAGTTTGTTTTGATGCACATGTAGTTTTGGTAATACAAGTGGTTTATATTGGTTTTCCTCTCCCCTATAAACTAGATTTTATTTGGTAGTGATGTGTCTTCTTGTTTGTGTTCAAAGGGCAGCCATTCTACAAAAGTGGAAGCTGTGGTCAGAACTCTGATGAGAATCCAGCTTAGAGACCCAGGCGCTAAAGCACTCGTCTTCTCAACGGTACAGTCAACATTTCATCCTGAGTCTTAGCTCACACTGGCTTTCTGTCTCTTATCAGTTTATATCTCAGAACTCATGTTTAACGTTCACCCTAATAAAGTTGAGATTTAGAATTACTGCTAGATTTTCCATGTTTGGTTTTTTTTCTATGTCCATAGGATAGAATTATTTTTAGAGAAATTTGGTGATGTTTTACAAGGCAATTTGTATAGCTACATTTCCTCTTAATATGTTTTATGGGTAATTTCGAATATTAATATGTTAAAAATTAGAATCTATAACCTTGAAAGTCTCATTTCACAAGTGAAATTGGTCATTTGAGAAAAAGAAAGTTAAAGTAACCTACTGAATAAAATATCGAGTAAAAATTCTAGTTTTTATTTCTAAAAGGTAAGCAACTATATCCGTTAAGCACTCCCATTATTTATTTTCTATTACTTATGTTTATCCTAATTCAGTTCCCAAAGACACCCATGTCTTTTACACTGTCTTTAACCAGCATGTGATTTAAAACAAACCAGGGGCCGGGGGGAACCACTTCCATTTTGGTAGTAGGAAATAATATTGATGGAACCACATTTGAAGGTTTGTTTTTATATTTTCTTAATTCTGAGGTACAAAGTTATTTAGATTTAGTCCCTTTTCAACTCCTTTTTATATGAAAGCTATGTGTAAATACTTGTTTTCTTATTGTTTTATGTGTTCTAGTGGCAAGATGTATTAGATATTATTTCAAAAGCCCTCACTGACAACAACATGGAATTTGCTCAGATCAGTCGTGTTAAGACATTTCAGGTATGTCAAGAAGATTTTTCTTGTTTTTGGGGGCGGGCGGGTTTGGATTCAGTTGCCAATTGAAACTGCTATTCATAGCTTACTTGCATTTATTGTCTTGTGTAAGGGTTTCAGTTATTGATTCATTATAAAATTAACATCAAAAGCAAAGTAGCGAAACTGTAATTATTTTCTATCCATTTATACCCATAGCAAGATCATTTTTTTTTAAAGATCTTCTGACTTGAGGTTGTTTGCTTCAATAGAGGAAAAGATGGCCTATGATACACCTGTTGAATGGACAGGGCCCTCATGCTGAAATTAGGTCCTCAAGACACTGCCAGACAAAACTCTGTATGGTCAAATTCCTTATGCTACACTCAGCACAACAACAGGCACACACCCTAAGGCACACACCCTAAGAGACAAAAACAGAAAGGAGACCAAGTGAAAATGTAGCAGATTCATGTCTCTGATCTCCTCCTCACTCTGACACACTCTTTCTCATTCTCTCTTTTCTCCAAGCTCATGTAGTTTAATTTGCATATATCACGCACACATATCTTGTGCTTCCACTGTATCAGAAAAAAAAAAAGAGAGTTTATGTGACACTTCTCCTCATGAAGTCAGGCAACAAGTTTACATTTTTTAAAATTGGTAATTTTACATTTAATTGTCTTAATTGTTACATTTCACAATGACCTGGATTCTATTAGGCTTTTTAATATGAACTATAATATACTGCTCTTATTTTTAAGTGATCCAACTAAAATTTAAATGTACCTTTCTTTTTTTAGGAGAACCTTTCAGCATTTAAACATGATCCTCAAATCAATATTTTGCTGCTGCCCCTGCACACAGGTTCTAATGGATTAACTATCATTGAAGCAACTCATGTTCTCTTGGTGGAGCCCATATTGAACCCCGCCCATGAGCTTCAAGCCATTGGGAGGGTGCACCGAATTGGACAAACAAAGTAAGGACTAAAATTAGCATCAGTTACATTTGCTTCAAGTTTCTAAAATACAAGTCGGTATTTAAACTCTTCATTTATGTTCATTATAACCTATTCCTTTTTAATCACTTATTTATTAAGTTTTCAAGTATATGACCAAAAGACATTTTGAGATTTCCAACTCTCCCTCCTCCAAACAGCAAATCCCTGTATTCTCCCAGATTTTTGTCTTCCCTCCTTCAGTCTACCCTGATCACTTCACCAAAACAGTTTCTTAAAATATTTAAGATAGCTGCAGAGTTGAAGGCATCCATCATGACTTTGAGAAGAATTGATTTTTGATTGTCTAAAGTAGTCTGAATTTAAAAGAAGGCATAACTCATTCATGATTCCTTTTTAAATTCTTCCCCTTAGAAAAAGATAGTCCCTTGGGTCTATTCTAAGAGGTAATTAGATTTAGTTTAGGCCCAGCCTAATACTGGGCCCAAACCTAGTGGTGTATATTGTGTAATATCTACTACTTTTATTCAAATATCAGAATAGACAGTTATCCTTCATAAGACCTCTTAGATGTATTACCTCCTAGATGTTAGCTGCCTTGAATATTTAAAAAAATGCATACTGAGTACTCATTAAATAAATATTGAGTGGCAACTATTTGTCACTCATTATGCTAGATACTGAAGACTCAAACTGAGTAAGACATAATCTGCTCCCCCAAGGAGGTCACTGTGTAGTACAAGAAATATTGCAGTAGAATATGAAAAAATAGAAGTACTATGGTAATAAAGAAGGGAGTGATTGGTTGTGCCTAGAGATTCAGGGAAGACTTCATTAGGTTGTCTTGAAGGACTAATTATTTCAAAGCTGGGCTGAAAAAGGGTACTCATACAGCCAAAGACAGTTGCATGTACAGGAACACAAGAGATAAACACCATGATATTTCCAGGGACTGGGAGGAGTTTGGAATTGCTGGGGTATGGAGTATGTGGAGAGGAGTGACAGGAAATGCCACCTTATATGACGTACTCAAAAAACTGGATTGCTTTGTAAGCAGTTGCCAAGCGAACAAATGAGGACTTTAATTTTCAGCAGAAAAGAGACATGTTCATCAAACAAACCTGTAGTAAAATATGGCAAAGTAACATAACTGTAATAAACGCACTCTTGTTCTAAGTATTATCAAGTGTCATTTAAAATACAGCTTTATCTTATTTGGTTGGTGTTTGGGGGTTTTTGGGTTTTTTTTTTCTTATATTTTTAAACATTGCTTTCTTGCCAGTGTTTTCCAATGCGTAGACTGGATTCAGCTGAGATGTAAGACCACAGTCTAAAAAGGCCATTCAACACTACCTGACAGTCCTACTATGCCTCCCTAGTAGATAGATTTTTCCACTTTCTGAAGAGACTATCTTAAAAGTCTTCTGTAACCACTGCCCCACTGATGACAGTCTTGCCTCATATGTAGAAAACAGATGAAGTCCGATTTGAAGCATCTCATCTTTTTATCACCAGCTTGAACAGTCTACCTGCATCAATACCCACATACTTCATTCAGTAAATTTTTATTGAACACCTTCTGAGATGCCCTCAGGGAACCTAAATTCTAGTTACGACAGTTGGTAGAGAGACAGATGGTAAACAATAACATAAGTGAAATATATGCTATGTTAGGAGCTGGCAAAGTAGAGCAGGGTAAGGAGGATTAAGAGTGTATTTGGCTAGGGGCTGCTGAGTGGCCCAGTTGGTTAAATGTCCAACTCTTGATCTCAGCTCAGGTCTTGATCTCTCTTTAAAAAAAAAAAAAAAAATACATTTGACTGAGCAGGTTAGCATGCAAGATTTTTTTTGAGAGAGAGGGAGAGAAAGAAAGCGGGGTGGGGAACAGAGGGAGAGGGAGAATCTTAAGCAGGCTCCATGGAGCCCAACGCAGGGCTCCATCTCACAACCCTGAGATCATGACCTGAGCCAAAATTAAGAGTCAGAAGCTTAACCCACTGAGCCACCCAGCATGCAAGATTTTTATGGGGAAGTTAACATCTGACCAAAGACTTAAAAGAGATGAGAAAGCCATGCACACGTCATGGGGAGTAATATTCAAGCAGACAGCACACTCAGTACAAAGACCCTGTCAGGAGTATACCTGGTATGTTTGAGGAATAGCAAGAAGCCAGAGTTGCTGAAGAGGAATAAGCAAAGAGAAGAGAAGTGGGAGTTGAAGTCACAGAGCCAGTAGGAGAGGGGATTTTATAGGGCCTAGGAGGTCACTATGAGGACCTTGCTTTCACTATGTATGAGATAGGGAGCCAACAGAAGGCTTTGAGCAGAGAAGCAACAAGTCCTAACTTAAGTTTTGAGAGACTCATTCTGAGTGCTCTGTTCAGGACCAGGGGAGTAGAAGCAGGGAGAACAGTTAGGAGGCTGTTGTATAGTCCTGGTAAGAGTTAAAGGTGACTTGGACCATGGTAGCAGCAGTGGAAATGGTGAGAAGTGGTCAGGTTCTGAACATATTTTAAGGGTAGAACCAATAGCTATTGTGGACAGACTGGACATGGGATGTGAGCAAGTCAAGGTCAATGCCGTGGTTTTTTGACCTAGACAACTAAAAGGATGAAGTAGCCTTCAGCTGAGCTGGGGAAGACTACAGGGTAGAGCAGGTTTGGTGAGGGGAAAACCAAAACTTATTTTAAATAGAAATTTGAGATGTTTATCTGATATTTATTGGACAAATGGAGATAGCTATTCTGTAATTGGACATACAAGTCTCGAATTCAGGAGAAGTCTGTGCTAGAGATACATTTGAAAATGACAGGATAAAAATGGTATTTTTAAGTCACAGGACTGAGTGAGATGACCTAGGGAGTAGGTGTGGGTAGAGAAGAGGACCAAAGACTGGACTCCAGAGCACACCAAAGTTCAGGGCTGTGGGAGAGGAGAAGGAACCAGCCAAGGTAACAGATAAAGATCAAACAATGAGTTGGGAAGAAAACCAGAAGAAAGAGGTTCCTGGGAGTCAAGTATAAGAAATGTAATTCAAGAAGGATATGACCAACTATATTTCATGTACTGTTAAAATGTCAAGTAAGATAAAGATTGAGAATTGACCCTTAGATTTAGCAGCATGGAGATCGAAACCAGTTTTGGTAGTGATTTGACTGTAAGAGAGAATAGGGTTTTATTTATTTATTAATAAACACACACCTAACAGACGGGTTAAGTAACTTGTCCAGGGTCACATAGCTAGCAGAAGTGGTGGCGGTTTCAAGCATAGCTGCTGCCTCCCCAACCCCTCCTTTTAAGCACAGTGCACTGCGGCCTCTGCATCGCTGGCAGGACTCGTATTTTGAGCAATTTTGCTGCAAAGAGCAGAGAAAAGGAAGAGCATGAGATCAAGAGGTTTTGTTATTGTTGTTTCCTTTCATGTGGGAGAAATAATGGCGTGATTCATTAGAAACGGAGGACTAGTGAAGCAAGAGAGAGGAGAGAGTGCCAGAATAATGCTCGAGTGCAAGCCTTGCTTGTAGGAAGGGGTACAGATATTTCCTCTGTAGCAATAAGCAGGCTGGCACAGTATCTTCCTTCCCTTTATTACAGTGGGAGAAGTAAGCCAGCCATTCCACTTGTCATGGGTCCCATCCCTTCTCAAGGACATTCCTCTTGTAAGACATGACCACATAAGTGTGGCTTCATATCGTCTGTCTTTAGAAACACCCCCCCTCCATTCCACCTCCATCCCCACATCCTTCCCCCTCCCCCTCAGCCTTCCTGGTTGGGTTTTTGTCCTCACTGTGCCGCTGAAATGAGCTTCATAATGTTATTGACCGACTTCTTGCCAGTGGTCCGTGAGGGTTTTGTACTCATCTATACTTCCTAGATGAGCTTATCCAGTCTCAGAGCTTTAAGTAGCATTTATATATGGATGACTCTCAGACATACGTCCCCGGTCCAGACATGCCCCTTCAGCTCCTGTCTCAGACTCACATACCCAGTTCTGTTGCTTCACACATATCTGGATTCCACCTCCCCTTGGATACCTAGATAATGGAAAACTCAGGTTTAACATGGTAAAAGAAAGTGTATTCCTACTGCGCTCTCAGCCACCCCCACCCTCCCCATCTTATAATCTGACTCTCTCATCTGTAGTTTCTCAGACCATAAATCCAGGACTTTTCCATACTTCCTCTCTTCGTGCCACACATCCAAACCATCACTGAAGTCTTGCCAACTCTACCCGCCAAAGATATTCCAGACCGTCTGCTACTTACTGTTTCCACTGATACAACCAGAGCACAGCCCACCCTCTTACCTGGACTCCTACGGAACTCCTTAACTGGCTTCTTGGCCTTCACTTTTGTTACCTAACAGTCCATCCCCCACGCAGCAGCCAAAGGGATGTCTAAAGTATAATCCAGTATTAAGTCAAATCACACATAAAACCCACAGATGGCTTCCCCTCAGTACCACAATAAAATCAGATTCCTGCCTTATCCCTCCAGACCCTACATGATCTGCTCCCTGCCCACTCTCCAGTCTCACTTCTACTCTCTACCCCTCTGTTACAACACACTTCTGCCATGAGAGGCTCCTTTCTGCCCTTCCAACATTTTAAGCTGGTTCCAAGCATGTTCTCTTCCCAAGAGCTTGCATTTATTTATTGTTGCTTCTGTTTGGATGCTCTTTCTGCTTCTTGGCTTAGCAGCCTCGTTCCCATCGGTCATGTTTCAACTCAGATGTTAGCTTCCTTGTGGGGTT
Source organism: Callorhinus ursinus (assembly GCF_003265705.2). Lineage (NCBI taxonomy): Eukaryota > Metazoa > Chordata > Mammalia > Carnivora > Otariidae > Callorhinus > Callorhinus ursinus. The sequence goes on along the minus strand of NW_027397068.1, from coordinate 60,662,180 downwards.
ATCTGTACCATCCAGTTTATGTGTTTATTGTGTGTCTCCCCTCATTAGAATGTTAGTTCATTAAAACTAGTTTGTTTTATTCACCACTGACCGCCTCCCTCCCAGCTCCTTGATTAGTATCTGCCACAGTGGGCACCACATGACTGATGAATATAGCGTATAATATGTGAAGTCTTATTTGTTCTAATTGGTTTTAAGATGTTTTTAAACTTATTATTATGTACCTTCTAGACCTACTATTGTACACAGATTCTTAATTAAGGCAACAATAGAAGAAAGAATGCAAGCAATGCTGAAAACTGCTGAGAAGAGGTAGGTTACAGTCTCCTACAAGCCGATGGGTGTTTCCCACGTGTTTGGGACTTCTTCACTTAGATGACCAGATACTTTTTAAAAGCAAGATAGGACATTTTACCTATCTACAATTTCCCAGTTAATGCTCTAGACATCCTATATTTGATTTCATTTATTAATAGGGATTGTAAAGTTTAAAAATATTTAAACTGCCCTACATTTCTTTGCCATATTGGATTACTTTTTAAAGAAATCTATCTTTATGCCCACGCTAAAAGCCTTAGTCTGATATCTGTAAAAGGAAACTTACAGTGTTGCTTTATACATCACACATGTTAGTCACATGCACATGGGAAGATCTGGACTTAAAACTCAGCTGATGATTTTGATATTCGTTCCAAAGGCAGAACAGGAGCAGAGAGACCAGAGTAGCCTTAATTTTAAAAATTTAACTTTAGAATTATAAAACTTTCTAATATTTATTCCATAATTTTCTTCCAAGTCATTTTGCAAACATAAACCAATGCTTTACTACATCCTTATGAGATAGGTATGGTTGGCAGATACAGAGGAATGATTGCCTTGGGGGGATGTCTCTACAGAGGCACTGTGCATAGCAAAGAAGCAATATGAAACCAGAAATCTCCTTCCATTTGTGGTTTATGGGAAGGAAAGAGTCTACCATGAAAGCTGTTTTCATCAGACATCAAGGTTTTTTACTGTTGATGTTTCCATGTGTAACAGGATTCAGCGATTATGGTTAAGCTGCTTAAATAAAATAGCATTTAGAAGAGCTATTGAAATTCTCTTGAAATACACTAACTTTGGGAAGTAAGAAATTCTAAGGTGAGAGCCTTAGCAGTAGGTGGCATGGGTTTTGTTTCTTTGTTTTAGGAATTGTGGAGAGAAAAGACATTTTATAACAAAGCCTAAAAGTGCTATACAGAAGTCTTCACTAATTTTGACGAGATCTAACAATGATCCTATCACTGACTTTGTTCTTGGAGGTTCTTGTGGCTCACTTACAAACACTAATGAGGATATATATTTTTATAAGAATATTCTTATATCGTTATGTCTTAGTATTATTATAGGACAAGAGCAAAATATAACACAAATGTAATCATTTATTCCTTGATTTCTTTCTGACTCTACTCACTTGGAAAATGCTACAGTCACACGAACTCATCGGTGAAGCATCCAGAGGCCTCCGTCTTAACCTTGGCTGATCTGGCAGACCTGTTTACCAAAGAAACTGAAGAACTTGAATGAAGTACACTTGGTTCAATCCAGACTTTAATGTATTTAAATTTTTCATAGCTTATAGAGCAAAGTTATAAGTAAAAAATCCAGTAGATGTCAGTAAATACTGTTCTTCATTGAATGAATTTTTCTTTTTTTTAAGTTGTATGGCGTCTTAGTAGTTACTGAGTTCTTTCCAGTTATCTTGTTTCCAAAAGATCTATAAAGATTTTTAATTTTACACTCCTAATAGAACATTTATTTTTGTCCCAAAGAATATCTATATCTGATGAGGCAAGGGAATTAAGAGAGGTAATGTGTACTTTTCTTTTGATAAGATCAGTCTTAAAAAGAGTTGAAGTAAGGGAGAGAGTAAACTGGTCTAGTTTCATACCACCTAGTATATTTGACCCACTTAAACTCAGTTTTGGAAGGGCCTTCGGTATCTTTAGCACATGATTCAGCAGTACCTTGGTAGTAATATTTTAAGTAGATGGTGAATTATATTAACTCCTAGTTATTTGAGTAGTTTTAGATTATAACTCCATGCATAGTAACTTTACAGTAATACAATTCCTAATAATAAGTTAATATTAGACAAGTATTTATTTTCTCTGTATGTTGGTACTAAAAATTGAAACATTGAACACTTTTCTTATTTCTATGATGTGTTTAAGTAATGTCAGTGTAAGCAGCGAACTTTAAATAGCATTTTAAATGTATTCATGTTTATCATAAAATTATCTAAACTGCTTTCTCTACTTTTAAGTTTCCTTATTGTTTTTACATAATTTAAGATTGATGTATCTGTAAATATTGCAATTTTTATAATTTTAGTTCTTAATCATTATAACATGCAGGTATGACGGGTTTTGCTTTTTTTTTTTTTTTTTAATCATTTTACTGATGTCTTGGATTCTTTTCCTTTCCCGTATTCTTTGGAAACTAGACTTTTAACCACTGGTATCTAAATCTGTGATAATTTGTTATTTTATTTCACTAGGACTTCTCTCAAGGACTAGTATTTGATCTTTGGAACAAGAGAATGTCATATTCACATAAGCAAATAATTGCAACCGATAACAACTGAGTTTCTTCTTCTGTGAAGAATCAATGGACTTTGAAATCACTAAATAAGGAGTAGCTTGTTTTACCCTAGCCATTTGATGTAATACAAATGTTCTTGTTTTGTTTTCTTTGAGCCTTCAGAGTTTTAAATGACCCTCAAGACTCATTAGCTCCTACTTAGCTGCCCAGAAAACTGTAATAGAAATATCCCTTCTATCACATTTGTCCAAGAAGCTTTGGTGCTTAGTTAAGGTGCATTTTCTTATTCTAGGCCTATAGGGTGACATAATTCAACTGAAGAAAACACACACACATTTTTGGTGCTTATTCTTCAGTTGGAGGAAGATATGCATTGATTCTTTTATATGAAATTAAACAAAACTATTATTTTTGTAGCTCTTTACATATTATAAAGAGCTTTCCTGTACATTCACATTCAGCTTTAATTTGCCCAACAGTCCTATGAAGTTGATATAACTAATATCATTCCTGTTCTAAAGTTAGAGAACCAAGGTTCAGAAATACAGAGAACTGTGTTTGTGACACGTAGCAAGGAAACAATGGAGCCCAGGTCCCCTGACTCCCAATCTCATGGTCTTTCTCTAAATCTTATGTCATGCTGATGAGATTCAGAAGGCCCGTGGTTATAATTTAATGATGAGCATATTTCAGTATTTTTGTTTGTTTCCTAGTATTCCTTTTTGAGCTAAAGTTTTGGGGAAAACAATTTGATATGCTTCGATTTTGTAAAAAAGGAAAAACTATATATATATATATATATATATATATATATATATATATATGTATACCTATCTGTATTAGAGAAAAACTGTTCTTATTTATTTCTGTAAGATATCATTAATTAAATAAATATTTTAGTGGAAATTGAAATTTGAGGATTTATTAATTTCTGAGCCACACGACATACAGTATATTTTCTTGTTTTTTGCTTTGGTCTCTCAACAAAAGGTGTCACAATTGTTTATACTATAGAATTCTATATTTTATAGACATTTATTATTTCTTCAAAAGAGTTGTGGCAGTTCTTCCAGACAGTTGTTCAAAACAAATACAGGTCTAGTCCCCACATCTTGGCTGCAAAGGACTTTCTTGTTTCCTTCTTCCATCATTTTATATTTTCTGAACTATCATTGTGCTCACAAATAGTTGTTCCGAAGTAGGTGCTGTACTAATGAACCTGTGAGAAAAAATGAGATCATGCCAATCCTTAAAGAGCTTAAATGTTTTGGGCTCTGGGGAAGCATTCTCTGTTACATGAATCCAGGTGAGCTTATTAGGACTGAAAAGATGGGGTATGTACAATGTAAAACACATGTGCCGAATTCCATAATCCTTTGCCTCAAACCCAGATAGCTTCCCTGTTTATTGCAGCTTCAACTTTTCTCTTGGTATGTGATTGCTGCAGAATGATCCATGTGTTTGGTTTTTTAGGGATTCCTTCTTTTCATGTCATATTAATAACAATAAACTAAAAACGATCGACATTTGATAATTGAACATGTAACCACAAATGCTTTACGGATAATTATCAAACTCACAGTACTCATCAAAATATTTAGGAATGGAATTGAGCAATGCATGGTTAGTCATCAACTTAAGCTGCCCTTTAAAGTGGACAAAGGAACAAATAAGTCTTTTGAATATTCTGCTCTCATTTACTAGATATAGTACATTAGAGATTTAGTGTGGGGGCGCCTGGGTGGCTCAGTCATTAAGCGTCTGCCTTCGGCTCAGGTCATGATCCCTGGGTCCTGGGATCGAACCCTGCATCGGGCTCCCCGCTCAGCGGGAAGCCTGCTTCTCCCTCTCCCACTCCCCCTGCTTGTTTTCCTGCTCTCACTGTCTCTCTCTCTGTCAAATAAATAAAGTCTTTAAAAATAAAAAATAAAGATTTAATGTGCTTGAATTCTTTATTAAGCTACAGAATAGCCTTTTTGAAATGCAAAAATCACCTATGCTAAATGACCTCAGGCTTAGTTAAGTTAAATAAAAAGTATCTTTCAGGGGCACCTGGCAGGCTCAGTGGGTAGAGAGCATCTGAGTCCTAATCTTAGGATCGTGAGTTTGAGCCCCATGTTGTGCATGGAGCCTACTTAAAAAAGTATCTTTCAATTTTTCTAGAATTTAAATAAAATCCCCCCAATAACATGTCATTTCATAATTTTTAACTGGCATGCCAATATAAAAATGAAATGCCATTAAAACAGTACAGTATAAGCAATGTACTTTGAGCCTGTCTACTCTGGTAAAGGAAATCTAATCTTTAATAATATTTCTTCAAAGTGGAACCAATTAACTATATTTTATAAAATTTATGAGGATCTCCATGTAGCTCTGTTACATTGTGAAGCCCACAAAAATGTTACCACATTAAGGGCTGAATATGAACCACTTGAAAGCCTTCCTTTAGAGGAGGAGTTTGCAGGTAATTGATAATCCAAGGAGAACTCCTAGTCTCGTGATAGGTATGCAGTGTTGCATCTGAATTCTAGAACTCGCCGTATCACATACAGAAAATAACACAAGAACTTAAGTCTTCCCTTGCCTTCAGCCAGCCTTTCAGGGACACACATATCTTGTCTTTGAAGGTCCCACACCATCCCTTGGATCCTATTCATTATTTAGGATCAGTGACTTAAGACTGTTTTGTTTGTTCAAACTGACCTGTGTTATATTGAAACAGTCCTTTGTACTGCAGCTTATATAAGCAACTTCTTTTTCTTGCAAACTAGAAATGAAATTTAGCCTCCTTTATCTGTATGATACTTTGTATAGGTGTCTATTGTTATTAAATTGTTCAGTAACTTTTTCTTTCTTCCTATCAAATAACCCATCCCTTCAGTCTTAAGGGTCTTCCTCCAAAGCCCTTTCGTATTTTTGTCTCCTGGAAACCTGTTCTTATTTATGCTCCACACCCCTGATACCAAGGACCAATTTTGTATGTGTGAGATCTTTTCTGATCTGTGATTTGTATCCCAGCACCGTTCATGATTATTGACCCCTTCAGTGCCTTATAGAGCAAACATTTGTGCCCAAATTTCCTTAGAAATCTAGTTTCTCCTCACTTTATTAATAATTTATTTAGAGTATGTCTGTGGAGATTACCTGTGTTTAGCTTCTTTGAAGACCATTGAGTTTAAATTTACCACATCCCTAATTCTGTATTCAGAACTACAAAGGGACGTTACGCCCCTTCTGTTTCCCAGCTTCCTATCATCAAATGAGTGCTACATCCAGTTATTTTTTCAGACTCTTCATAAAAACTTCCATTGACTAAAATGAGAACATTATTGCCTGTTGATTGTGTTGAAAATATTTTCCTTTGGCTGTCACGAAAAGATGTCTTTGGTAAATGCAAACCTATGTTTAAGAAGAGAATGTATTTTAGTGCCTGATCTGGCTTTATTGTATCAGAATGTTTGTCAGTGATTAGTTATTAAACTATTAAGCATCATTGTGGAATGTTGTATTTATTTAAAACTTTCTCAGTGCTTCTCACTTTTTTTTTTAAGTCTATAATTGATAATCAGGTTACTGCTTTTATTTTGCAGGTGACCATTCTACCCTGCTTCCCACATCACATGATGGCTTACCAGCATGATATGGTACAAATAATACATAGCACTTCTGTCTTCCTATTAAGTTGCTAAGGACGACTCAGGTAAGCAGATATCTAATTTATGCAGTAAGTTCTTTTAAAGGGATGATTATTTTTACTCATAATCTTTCTTTGTGCATATAGCAAAAGATTAGCAAGTTTCATTCTTAAATGGTTTTGGTCTTTCAAGCATTACGATAAAGATCTTTACTAAATAAACCATTTTTTAATTCTCTTCTTTCTTCCTTTCTTCCACTGTTCCTTCCTTTCTTCCTATCTCTTCTGTTCTTCCTCAGTTTTGAGAATGTATGTCTCTATATCAGAAAAGTAGTTTATACCTAAAAAGGGTACTTATCAGACCCCTACCTAAACACTCCTAACCTGGAGTCAGTGGGCTCCTGGGGGGTTGGGGGTTGGGGAAGAGGCTCCTCGGGTGAGATTTAGAGGGAAACCCCCCCGCCCCCCCCACCACCACCAAATTGTATACGGTCTGCAGCTCCCTGGAGAGAGTACCCCCCAAACTAATGACATGACCCATATAAACAAAAGCCCTAAGGCCCTCAGTAATTTTGATACATATGCAGGTCCTGAGACCAAAAAGTTTGAGAACAGCTACAATAGCCTATTTTTGAAGTATCTTCAGTTAGATACTTATTTGTTCATTAAGATCAAGGGAGAGAATGGCAAAATTTTTCTAGCCCTGCTTGTAAGTTTGCTCTATGTACTTTGCTATATGCTGTATGTATTTTTGCTGATCACAGTCACAAGTTTATGGTAAAAAACCTACCCACACAGCAGCAGCAGTATATGTAAGTTTGGTGGACTTGAATATAACAAGGAGTTCCATTTAATTTTGCATCATGCACTGTTTAAAAGAAATGGTTGAGTTGCATATAGCAGCTGACTTTTTAAACCAAAAGCTCTCTCCATATGAATATAAAATGAAACAGTGATATGCCTCCTGTGACTACAGATCATTCTCACCTGCCCCATCTTGGGGCAGCCTGCCCTTGGCCCCTACACCAGACAAAATCATGGGTTGTTTTCCTCTCCAGTTGGAAGCAAATTCAACCTTAAAAAGCACTGATATTCAACAATAAAAAGACAACCAATTTAAAAGTGGGCAAAGGATTTGTGTGTTTTTTGATAAACATTTTTATTTCAAAATGAAGACATTGAAAGCATAAGAAATCTAAAAGTTCTATAAAATTACTTCAAAAATATCTTGTGTATTTTGTATTGCCACAATATAGCAACACCAAATGTCTGGCCTCAAAAGTGATTTATCAGGTAGTCAGTACAAATAGTAGCATTTTAACTTTGCAGGGTTTTCCCCCAGCTTTAGCAAGAGGAATAATTGACAAATATAATCGTATATCTACTGAAAGCGTACAATTTGATATACTTACACACTGTAAAATGATTACCAAGATAATTAACACCCCATCACCTCTCATACTTAATCATCTTTTTGAGTGTGTGCTAAGAAAGCTTAAGATCAAGTTACAAGTATATAATACTATATTGTTAACTATAGTCATCATTCTGTACTTTAGAGGCTCAGAACTGACCTTATAACTGAAAGTTTGTACCTATATCTCCCTTCCCTGCAAACAAAGGCATATAAGTGGCCAATAAGCACATGAAAAGACAGGTCATGATCCCAGGGTCCTAGGACTGAGTCCCACATCAGACTCCTTGCTCAGCGGGGAGCCTGCTTCTCCCTGCTGCCTGCTCTGCCTGCCACTCCCCCGCTTGTGCTCTCTCTCTGACAAGTAAATAAATCTAAAGGGAGGAAGGGAGGGAGGGAGGGAGGGAGGGAGGCGGAAGGAGGAAGGAAAGAAGGAAGGAAGAAAAAGAAAGAAAAAAGGAAGGAAGGAAAGAGAAAAGGAAGGAAGAAAGGAAGAGAAAGAAAAGGAAGGAAGGAAGGAAGAAAAGGAAAGGAAGGAAGGAAGAAAAAGAGAAAAAAGGAAAGAAAGAAATAAAAGATGAATAACAGTATTAGGGAAAAGGCGAATCAAATGCAAATCAAAACCATAATGGGTTGCAGGAGGGGACGAGAAGGTTGAATAAGCAGGGCCCAGAGGATTCTCAGGGCCGTGAAACTATTCTGTATGATACTACAGTGGTGGCTATGTTCCTATACATACGTATACCCACAGAGTGCATCACACCGAGAGTGAACCCTAAGTGGAATAAACCAGACTGAGAAAGACAAATATATTGAAGCAGGGGAACTGAAGGGACCCCATGAAAAACTGCTTGATTGGCTCCTTCTGCTTCCATTCTCCCTAGGACCTACACTGTGGCCTTACACACGCCTTAAAGAACAGGTAAGAGTATGTCTTCCTGGTAAAGGTCAAGGATGTACTGATTTCTCTGGAGTCTTTCAGCACGATAGATAACATCTACGGAGTGACCAGGCAGGGTCGTCATGAAGGTTTTCCAAGACCACTGACTTACCAAGACCCCTGGCTCCAGAGCCTTCCTCTATTGCTGGTGGGAATGAAAAACTGCACAGCCATTTTGGAAAATAGTTGGTTCATTTCTTTAAAAAATTAAACATCTACTTACCAGCTATGCCACTCCTATATATTAAAAAGAGAAGAAAATATATATCCATACAAGGACTCGCATTTGAAGAGTCGGGAGGTTCTGCAAATTGTTAAACATGGGATTCCCATATGACCCAGCAGTTCTGCTCCCAGGCATATACCTGTGGTCGATTGCTACGGCTGCCATAAAAAAAAACCACAAGAGAAATGTATTTCTTACAGCTCTAGAGGCTGGAATTGGAAAGATCAAGGTGTTGGTAGGTCTGGTTTCTTCTGAGGCTTCCCTTTGGCTCGCAGGCAGATGCTTCTCCCCGTGCCCCTCACATGCTGTCTCTTCTGAGTGCCTGCACCCTGATGTCCCACTTCTTCTCAGGACAACAGTCATATTGCAATCCAGGCCCATCCTATAACTTGTTACCAGCATTACTCACAGTAGGCAACAGTGGAAAAAATCCAAATGTCTATCAAATGACAAATGGATAGACAAGATGTATATATATACTTATAATGGAATATTATTTGGACATAAAAAGAACTGAAGTACAGATACATGCTACAAAAGAATCTTGAAAATGTGAATATACTAAAGAAACACCAAATTATATACTTTAAATGGCTGGATTTTGTGGTATGTGAATTATATCTCAAAAATATTTTAAAACATTTTTTAACACAGCACAAAGCTTTTGTTTTTAAGTCATTTGGCATGCAAAAGTTTGGCAGAGCCTATTCTAGATTAAAATAAGACAGACATACTTCAAAATATCATGCGCACATTGTAAAGAATATTGTGCCTGTGAATCTCCTCGATATCTGGAAGCTACAATTTGAATGTTGTAGCATCTAGAATTACTGGCTGTAATCGACATTCATCTGAATAAATAGCCATGGAAATGGAATGACTAAACAAGAGTAGATAGATCAAGTTCTTAGAAATGAAACAAAGGTGGCTGTGGCTATTATCATTTAAAAATTCTCTAACCTTGATGGTACTCTTGTGAAAAGCCTTAGTCTGGCACACTTGCCAGTTTCTAATAAAGAATCCTATGGTCTTTATTTTATTTTATTTTATTTTATTTTATTTTTTATTTGACAGAAAGAGACACAGCAAGAGAGGGAACACAAGCAGGGGGAAGTGGGAGAGGGAGAAACAGGCCTCCTGCCGAGCAGGGAGCCTGATGCGGGGTCGATTCCAGGACCCTGAGATCATGACCTGAGTCGAAGGCAGACGCTTAACAACCACCTAGGCGCCCCTTGGTCTTTCAACTAAAGTAATGACGAACCATTAATCATGTAACCCCAAAGTGATGTGTTTGTCCCATCCTAGATATACATCATAGTGCCAGTCTACCTTTTGCACTCAAATATTGACCTGAACAGTTGAACTATGAGGCTCAGTTAAAGGAATGAAATTGTGATATGAGCTATAGAATATGCCATGGCATATATCAGGGATTCTTAACCTCAGCACTCTTGACATCTTGGGCCAGATCACTCTTGCAGGGGCTGTCCTGTGCATTAATAAGATCTTTAACAGTATCCCTCACCTCTTGCCCCCTAGATGCCAGTAGCACATCTTAACCTCCAAGTTGTGACAGCTAAAAATGCTTCCAGACATTATCATATATTTCCTAGGGGGCAAAATTGAGAACCACTGCCATAAGTCAAGGAAGACTTTGTGAGTTTTCATGGTACTAACAGACTGTGTACCAAAAGAAAAAATTCATGTTTGATTTCTACTTTACTTGTATAAGCTCTGTTGATGGGAAATATCCAGAATATTGTATAAAAAGCAGTTCCGTTGATCTTACTAAATTTAGGTGACCATGTTCTTTGCCAACTTTATTTGGAAGATTGTCATACGTTGATCTAAAATTTGAGTCCGATGCTGAAATGCCAGCTTGGAGCCACAGAAGGAATGAATGTTTGTATTATAGTAAAAGACTGCCCTTGGACAGTCACAAATGGAAATATTTTTTAAAAAAATACAGGAATGTAATTTAATTATGAGATTTGCCACATAGTAAAAGATCTGCCATCGACAGTCTGAAAATACACTCTATGTCTTTATCATTAAGGACACCGACTCAGCATGGTAGAACTCACTTTCATTGTCCTTCTAGCCTACCAATTAAATCACCTAAGAATGAAGGACATTGTCATTTAAGTTTTGATACATTGTCATTTAAGTTTTGGTACATTGTACTTCAAAGGTTTTAAATGAACTTACTGCATTCTGAAACTATGGTATGGATGGCATCTGCCCACACATTTTGATATGTCATAACATTAATATAATACCATTTTGTGACATTAATTTTCTCACTGAAAAGCCTTCACCTGCTACAAGGGAACCATAAATAGACCGGATGATCCTTTAAAAGATGGGATAAAATGGTTGCTAACTTTCCCTCCTTCCTGCCTCCCAGCCTCCCTGCCTCCCTTCCTTCCTACCTCCTTTAATAAGGATCACTGAGACACTAAAGCTAATAACCCACCCACCCTTTGTAATTACACCACAGGCAAGCGTGGACACACTAGCTTCTCCTAGTCAGGATGGGAGGCTTTACCAAGAGTACTACCCGGAGTTCATGTCCATGGGATTGGCTACAGATGCCTACTAAAGGCATATAACATTGTGAGCAGTAAAAAACAAAATACACTTCTTAATTGGAAGTTTTATGAACTAACAGTGTAAGAATAAACCTACTGGCTGTTTTCTGTATCTCAGTAAATGGCATTCCAACTTTTCCTTGCTCAAGCCAAAAACCTTGCAGTCATCCTCATGTCTTTTTCTTCTCTCACCTCTCACATCCAATCCATCAGTTCACCCTCAAAATGCATCTGGATTCCAACCACTTATCATCACTTCCATTGGGAAACACTTCATTCCTGCCATGATCATCTTAACTGGGTTATTGTCACAGCCTCCTAGAGTCTTTTCCCAACACAGCCACCAGTGTGAGCCTTTCAAGACATATGGCAGATAATGGTCCCAGCTCTGTGCAAAGCCCTCCCATGGTTATTCAACTCAAAGAGAAACCTAAATCTATATGAAGGCTGGAAGGCCCCTGCTGATCGGAGCCTCTCTGGCCTCTGTCCTCATCACTCACACTCCCCCACTATCCCTCTGTTCCATCCTCAGGGAGCTTCTTGTATCTACAACATGCCAAGGGTGCTCCCTCAGGGCCTTGAAATAGCTGTTTCCTCTGCCTCCAGATATTCGTATGGCCCCTGCCTCACTTCTTGTGAACCTCTGCTCCAATGTCAGCTTATCAGTGAAGATCTCTCGAGCATCCCACACAAAATTGCACCCTTCCTATCCACACTGTCATTCTATCCCCCTTACTCGTTTTCCCCAAAGCTCTTATCACCATCTGACATATATTCTTTTATCTTTTTTCTCTCTTCCCCAAGAGAAAATAAATTCCCTATGAGCTGAAACTTAATTTTGTTTACTGTTATAGCCCAGCACCTGATAAGCAGTAGGAGCTCAATAGCTACTTGTTGGAAAAATGAATGAATAAGATCTTGTCTTACCGTATGATAGATGGGGTTAGGATTAGTACTGTTCTAAAGACTTCCCATAGAAATTGTTGGGTTTAAAAAAAAAAACATCAAAAGCTTATAATTTATCTCATTGTTCCATAAAGTAGAATATGGGATACATTTTAGGTACCATGGATTCTAGTTTTTTGGACGAGTTTCTGCCAATCAAGACTTTGCCTTATAATCCATGATGGCTTTAGCTTCAACCATAACATTTATAGATGACCCCCTAATCTTTACTCCCACTCTTCAACTCTCCTTCTGGCCCCAAACCCATGTTTCTAATTTGCCTTTGAATGTATCCAGCAGCACCTCAGTTTGGAGGAAGGCTATTTGAGCTCTTGACTTGATCTGACTTTATCATTAACAAGCGAGGTCTCCTTGAACAAAACAATGATTCTCAGCTTCCTCATGTTTGAAATAGAGAGCTGGGTTAGCTCAGCCACTCTCGACAACATACTGGTATATTTCAGTCACTAGAGATAGTTGGGATGAGATGACAATTATGCCTAACCAAAGTCTTTATTTTCCATATTCTAGCTGGACAGTCTAAAATTCCGCACATAGTGCTGGGACAACTGGACATCCACAGGCAAAAAAAAAAAAAAAAGAATCTGGACACAGACCTTATATACTCAACAAAAATTTGCTCAAACTGGATCAGGCATAAATGTAAAACTCAGAATTCTAAAACTCCCAGAATATAATCTAGGAGAAATATAGATGAACTTGGGTTTGTTGATGAGTTTTTAGAGATAACACCAAAGGCACAATCCACAAAAGAATTGATAGATGTACTTCATTAAAATCAAAATTTTTGCCTTTTGAAAGACACTATCAAGAGAATGAAAAGAAAAGCCACGAACCAGGAGAAAAGGTTTGTAAAAGAGACATCTGATAAAGAACTGTTATCCAAAATATGCAAAGAATTCTTAAAAATCAATAATAATTAAACAAATGACTGATTAAAAAATGAGCCAAAGACCAAAGACGATATACAGATGGTAAATAAGCATACAAAGAGATGCTCCACATCCTATGTCATCAGGGAAATGCAAATTAAAACTACAATGAGATACCATTACACACCTATTAGAATGGCTAAAATCCAGAACACTGATACCAAATGCAGGTGAGGATGTAGAGAAATAGGAACTCTGATTCACTGCTGGCAAGAACACAGAATAGGACAGCCCCTTTGGAAGACATTTTGTTGATTTCTTACAAAACTAAACATACTCATTATCTGGTCTAGCAATCATGCTCTATGGTGTTTACCTGAAGGAGTTCAAAACTTATGTCCCCACAAAAACCTGCATATGGATATTTATAGCAGCTTTATTCATAATTACCAAAACTTGGAAGCAACCAAATATGTCCTTCAGTGTGTGAATGAATAAAACTGTGGTATATCCAGACAGTGAAATGTTGTTCAGTGTGAAAAAGAATGAGCAATAAAACTATGCAAACTTAATAAGTGAAAGAAGTGAATCTGAAAACACTACATACTCTGTGATCCTGACTATATGGTATTCTGGAAAAGGTAAAATTATGGAGACAGTAGAAAGATCACAGGTTACCAGGACTGGGGGAAGGGATGAATGGGGAGAGCATGAGAATTTTTAGGGCAGTGAAACTACTCTGTATGATACTATAATGGTAGATCCATATCATTACAAGTTTGTCCAAACCCACAGAATGTATAACTCCAAGAGTGACCCCTCATGTAAACTATGGACTCTGGATGATAAAGACGTGCCAGTGTAGGTCCATTGATTACAACAAGTGTACCACTCTAGTTGGGGACATTGATATGGGGAAGGCTATACATGTGTGGGGGCAGGATGTATATAGGAAATCTCTGGATCTTCTGTGTCCTAAAATTGCTCTAAAAATAAAGTTTATTAGGAAATAAAAATATTAAATATATTTAAAAATATAAATATAGATAATAGATGATATTGTTGGTAGATGTTAGATGATAGATAGATAGATAGATAGATATCCTTACATACTTCAGAGCCCAGCTCAAATGCCTTCTCATTTTTTTATACCCCTCCCCAAGCCACTCCTTCCCCAACCCAGGCAAAAATTATAGCTACCTTTTATGTTTTTCCATGTACTTTGATTTTCCTTTTATATGGCGCTATCTGTTAAAACTCTTTAGCTACTTCTCCCAAGAGATCATTATTTTTAATCCTCAAGGCAATAGCACCAACTTTTTACACAGTAAAAAATTTAGCATGATTCAATATTTATTATGGTTCTTACTGCAGCATTTAACTGTTTGCTAATTTAATTCTGGGTTTTTTTAATCTTCAGATGTTTGGTTAGGTAAAGAATAACCTGTCACTTAACTGGCATCTGCTCTCAAAGGCAAATATGAGGGTCTCTTTCAGTTCCTCCCAGTGGCAAAATTTGAAGATTTTTGAGGACTTTCTGTAGTACACCCTTCCCAGATTCCTGTTAAAGAATTTCTCTAAAACTACCCCCCTACCAGACCATCTTCTCGTTGCAAGTCCTTTATTTAAATTTGTTTCAGCTATAAAGCAACTTAATTTTATCATCAGAGATTCTGATTTTTTTTTTAAGATTTTACTTACTTCACAAAGATTGAGACAGCGAGAGAGGGAACACAAGCAGGGGGAGCTGGAGAGGGAGAAGCAGGCTTCCCACCGAGCAGGGAGCCCCATGCGGGGCTCAGTGCGGGGCTTGATCCCAGGACCCCGGGATCATGACCCGAGCCCAAGGCAGACGCCCAAAGACTAAGCCACCCAGGTGCCCCACAGATTCTGATTCTAAGAAGAAATCAAGAAGGTAACCAAAAAGAGTGTGAATGTCAGTCATAGCTTATCCCCCCCCCCTTTTTTTACTGATAATTGCATCAGGCCTAACAGGGGCTTAATATCATGATGAGTTTTATCCTTTGGATAGGAATGTACAGTCTCATTGGTTCTCAAACTACAGCGAAACTACAGCACTATAAGCTGCTTCAGAATCCTCTGGGGGGCTTGTTAAAACACAGATTGCTGGGTCCTGCCCCCAGAGTTTCTAATGCAGGAGGTCTGAGCGGGGGCTGATTATTTCTAACAAGTTCCCAGGTAATGCTGACCCTGCTGGTCCAGAGACCACAGTCTGAGAAGCCTCCTCTATGTATGCAGTACCTGCAGAGAAGATCTCTAAGGGTGCATTTCCTTTTTAACTGTGAAGACCATGAGTTGGTCAGACGTGTGATGTGTCAACGTCCTAGTAATTTATGATGTTCTATGATATTGAAATAGAAAAACAAGCTGCGGGGCACCTGGGCGGCGCAGGTGGTTAAGCATCTGCCTTCAGTTCAGGTCACGATCCCGGGGTCCTGGGATTGAGTCCGGCATCGGCTCCCTGCTCATCAGGGAGTGTGCTTCTCCCTCCCCCTCTGCCCCTCCCTCTGCCTCCTTGGTCTAGCTCTCTCGCTCTCACTCTCCCTCTCTAATAAATAAAATCTTTAAAAAAAAAAAGAAAAGAAAAAACAAGCTGCGGTTGTCTGCCAACCACTTAAAAGGAACAATGCATTGCTCTTTCATCGCCACCAAATGAAATAAGTACAACTTAACAGTGTCTGAGGAACCAACTCTAAATAGCACGTAAAAAGAATAGTAAGACAACTGTCGTAAACTTCCAGGGCAAATATGTTTGCAATTTAAGTGAAGGCATCCCCGGAAAAACACTGAGTATGAGTGTGTTAGTCTACTTATGTCAGAGAGCCCTCACATGAAATCTTTCACAGCCCAGGAAAAAGAAGGGTGAATTGAATCTCTAGACATGGTGGAAAGCTAGAAAAGAAGCTGTGCCCTAATAATTTTGTATAAAGATTTCTCTTAAGACTAGCACCTAAAGGGCACCTGGGTGGTTCAGATGGTTAAGCGTCTGCCTTCAGCCCAGGTCATGATCCCAGGGTCCTGGGATTGAGCCCCGCATTGGGCTCCCTGCTCAGCGGGGAGCCTGCTTCTCCCTCTGCCTCTCTCTCTCTCTGTCTCTTATGAATAAATAAATTAAATCTTAAAAAAAAAAAAAAGACTAACACCTAAATAGCACACATTATTGGTAGGTGGTGTTTTGACCAGCAACACCAAATCAAACAAACAAAAAAGAAGAGTCTGATCATGTAATCATCTCTGTAGCTCTTTGGAAATATCAGACTTGTCTAAGAACGACACTATATACCAACAATTGCTTTTGAAACACTGTCTGGAGGAAAAGATTGATTTTCTAGTTGTTTCATAACATTTAACATAAAATAATCATGTAACCAATAGAAAACACAAAGTTATGAAATTGGCAGTAAGAAGATACTTGAATTCTCCCTTTCGGAATGATACTTGTGATTTTATCCAGGGCCCACCAGGTTAATCCAGATAATCTCCCCTTGTCGTGCTCTTTCACTTAATCACTTTTATAAAGACCTATTTCTCCGTAAGTTGACAGTTCCAGGTCCCAGGCACAGGACCTGCTCTCTTCCGGAGCCCTCGTGTATCTGAAAGAAAGACACCTTCAGATTCTCACTGGGTGATGGCAAGTTGCCTTCCTGGGAACCTTCAGTTAGTAATGTTTCATGAGCAAGTTTATTATGTTTAGTAGACCTGTTCATTTTGAGATTAGGGAGAAAGAGTGGAAAATGGAAGCTAAGAATGCTGGGACTGTTAAAAGCCGGCACAGAATATTTCTGTAGGGACCTCCATTTTGAGCTTTAGCTTCCTACTTTGAAAGTTTTAGATTTCATATTTTGGAACAGAAGTAAGTTGAATGTAAAAAAATAGGATACAGAGGGGCACCTGGGTGGCTCAGTCGTTAAGCGTCTGCCTTCGGCTCAGGTCATGATCCCAGGGTCCTGGGATCGAGTCCCGCATCGGGCTCCCTGCTCGGCGGGAAGCCTGCTTCTCCCTCTCCCACTCCCCCTGCTTGTGTTCCCTCTCTCGCTGTGTCTTTCTCGCTCTCTGTGTCAAACAAATAAATAAAATTAAAAAAAAAAAAAGGATACAGAGCTAGCCAATAAATGTTGGCAATCGTTAAGTGTTTTGACAAATCTTTATATTCACTGTGAGATTTTGTATTCCAGAAATCCTGCTCTGCATCCGCCCACCTCAGCCAGCACAGACAAAGGCCACGAGAGGTGGCAAGTAATTGTGTCTGGGCCAGCTGTGTCTTAGACCAGCTGATGTTTCTGTGGAGAACGCACTTTTGACCTCTGAACCCCTAGTGGCAAAGGGCCCAGAAAGGAAAAGCCAACTCTTAGAGTCTAATATCTCCTCACTGGAATCAGACACCACCGTGTCCCCATTTGCCCCGCACGTGAGCGCTCTACCTCTGACTCTGAATGCCGCCTAAGGTGAACCTTCTGGCCACTTTCAAAATGAGGTCAGAGGTTGCTGGCTCCCGCCCTGCCAATAATGTCAGCTAAGAACAACAATACCTCTTATTAGTCTAGTATCTTACAGTAAAGAGCACTTTGGTGCAGATTCTCTTTCCCAGGGAACACAAAAGGAGATAAGATACATTTTTCAGCTCTTAGGTATTATTTCAACCCAGGTAATTATAATTCATTGAATTCCAAAAACTCCTGGAGGAACCTGAAGGAGGTATGATTCTGCTCATTCTCCAAATGAGGAAGTTGAGTGTTAAAAAGCTATTTGCAAAATAAATAAATAAAGCTGACTTTAATACAGATTTAAAAAATGGACATTCATTAAATATTTCGTTAAACTCATTTGATGAGAGAACCAGGCAGATGGTACCGTCGGTTCAAAAAAGAAGTCAAGGGGCGCCTGGGTGTCTCAGTCGGTTAAGACTATGCCTTCGGCTCAGGTCATGATCTCGGGGTCCTGGGATCAAGCCCCGCATCGGGCTCCCTGCTCCGCAGGAAGCCTGCTTCTCTCTCTCCCACTCCCCCTGCTTGTGTTCCCTCTCTCGCTGTCTCTCTCTCTGACAAATAAATAAAATCTTAAGAAGAAGAAGTCAAGAAGCACACATTTTATGGAATAAAGGAAGCTTAAAGTGAATTGCGAATGGAAGCAAAATTGTTGTCCACCCCACTAGAGGCAGAGGGAGACAGAGGTCAATAAAATTCATATCGGACAGGACAGAATTTGTATGCCTGTTACCGACCATGTACAGGATTATAAAATAACTCTCATGGAATAAAAATCAAGTAACTTGAAGAAGGACACGTAGACAGTACATAGGGTTTCCCGATTCGAACGTGGATGTGAATCTTGGACTCCCTGGCACCAAACACAGGGTTTCTTTCACACCACTGCATGGTCCCAGCTTCTGAGAAAGGTACTCCTTTTGTCTCCATCATTAGGTGAAATAAAGGTGCCTCCAAAGTTTGCAAATGAGAATATAAAAGGTCAACTGGTGAGAGACTTCTTGCTATCCACAGTCAGCCCTGCTTTGTCTTGAAATGCTTACTGAAGCAGTCAATAGACCAAGATGCAGCGGAACCCAGCTCTTGGGGGGGATCAGGGGAGGGCCCAGATCTCTCCTCCAACCAGGACACAACTCCGGAAAGGGGGCCAGCTTTGGAATTTGCTCAAATGCCTACTAACGTCTCCCTGCAGTTGGAATAGCAGTTTGAATTGGAATGAAAATAACCATCGGCCTCCTTCTGAATTCAGATGGAAAATGTCTAAGAGGGGTCTAAAGTGCCAGTATGTTGAGCTCAAACAGGTGCTTAAGTCAGGGACCTGGCTTGGTCACAGCTAAAGGGAAGAAAATCTTCAGCCCAGAATAATAAAACTACAGCAGTTTATGGAAATGTGACAGCTTACTGTTCTGACCTTTCCATACTAGAAATAAATAGAAAAGCACCACAGTCTCAAGTTATGTGTTTGTATTTCAGATTTTTATTTGGTGCTTTAGATTTATTGAGCTAAAAAAACAAAAGATAGTAGCATTAATGACTTTGCCTACCACCAATGACCTAAAAAAAAAAATGTGACAACTCAAAAAGAAACAAATATCATTTCAGTGTAGAGTGTCCCAGAAATCTAGGACATCACCAAACCTTGTGGTCCCTTTGGGCTTTTCACTTGGAAAGAATGCTGTGCCTTTTTTTTTTCCTTGCCTTTATACTTGAAACCTTTAAAAATCTTGTTTGTAAGCTAAATGACTTAGAAAAAAACAAAACAAAAAATCTTTAACATATTAGCAAAACACTGCCTCTTTATAAGAAGCATCATCATTTGTTCTGTTTTTGGTTTTACTTTTCTTCTTCTTGCTGTTTTCACTTAAAATTTTTTTTATTTATTTTTTCAAGGCTCTTTTTCAGCTTAAAGATGTTTGGCATGAGTAAAATAGTAGGGGCTGTTCAGTAATAAATGTCCTTAAGGAATAAGGTGAAGACCCCCAAATTAAAGTCCAAAGCAAGGAAAGGTGAAAAATGAAGAGAATCATGAAACAAGGAGATGAGACTCTCAGTGATAGCCCTGCAGGATTTGTCTGAAATTCAAGTCACACAACAACAAGGAGAGGAGAAGTGATCTAATGTGTCAACAAGGTAAGAGAATAAACCACTGGTGTGAAGAAATGCTTTGAAGGTTCATGGAACCATTGCCAGACACTTAATGATTCAAATTACTCACATGGACAAAAATAGGTAAAAAAGATGATCACAAAAGATATTAACAACACAACCTATTCAGCAATAATTTCCCAGTGATACGCCATGAGTAATTGTAATTCTTCAATACATTGCCTCCTACTGGGTGTAGGTGCTGACTCCTGGCAGCCAGCCCCTGAAGGAGTCACTA
Source organism: Callorhinus ursinus (assembly GCF_003265705.2). Classification (NCBI taxonomy): domain Eukaryota; kingdom Metazoa; phylum Chordata; class Mammalia; order Carnivora; family Otariidae; genus Callorhinus; species Callorhinus ursinus. The sequence continues at coordinate 60,642,063 of NW_027397068.1, read as the reverse complement.
AAGGCAGTGGAAGCAGGGGCCAGAAGATGCCGCTTGTCAAAGGTACCTTTTGAAAAGTACTTGGGTCATGTCGTTTCCCTTCTTAAAAACATCCTTGTTGACATCGGACGTGTCCCAAACTCTGGGACAGGGTACAGCTTGTACTCTATTAGCTGGCCCAGCCCTCCATGTCCAGTCTCATCTCAGCCACTTCTATGAACTGAATTGTGCCCCCCCTCCCCAAATTCATACGTTGGGCTCTATGCCCCAGAGTGAAGGTATTTGGAGATGGAGCCTTTGAGACATAATTAGAGTTATAAGAGGTCATGAGGTTGGGGCCCTCATGATGGGATTAATATCATTATAAGAAGAGACACCAGAGACCTTGCTCCCCCTATAAGCCTAAGCATGCACCTAGGAAATGCCATGTGAGGACATAGTGACAAGGCTGCTGTCAGCAAGCCAGAAACAGAGCCTTGACCAGAAAATGAATGAGCTGGCCCCTTGATCTTGGACTTCCCAGCCTCCGGAACTGTGAGAAATACATTTCTGTTATTTAAACCTCCAGTCTATGGTACTTTGTTAAGGCAGCTGAAGCCAACTAAAATAGCCACTGTTGCCCAACGATACTCTAATCCCACTAGACTCCCATCCCCCCCAACACCTGAGTGCCTTTGCATATGCTATTTCTCTACCCAGAATGCTCTCCTTTCCCTTCCCTGTGTCTTTAACAACAGGGGCTATTGCAAAACAGTGAACTGCTACTGTCAGCCTCATCCTTGAAACATTTTGTTCCTTAAAATACTTGCTTCTCATTGAAGGAGCTATAGAGCTTAAATCTGGGAGATAACATTGCAATATACTTGCATTGATCCATGCATTTCCTTGGAAACTTGGTCTTACCTATGTCTACTTTTTTATGGCTAGCTTTGGTTGTGTTAAAAACATTATTTTGAAGACTTCTTGGTTAACTTTCATCGAAACTGCATTTTTTTCCTACTTTCAAGTCCCCGCACAAGTAGCACTTTGTCCGAAAAACTTCACCTCTGTCCCTGTGCCTCCATAGCTCTTCTTTCATACCTTAGTTATGGTGCTTAGACCGTGGCATTATATTAGATGTGTTTGCATATCTGCCTACTTCAGGCTAGGTGCACCTGCTGTATGCACCTGTGTCCTCAGCACTAATACAGAGTCAGACATGTGCTTGTCACTCAACACCTGCTATTCTTAGGGTGAAATGCCAGTTTAATGGGATTTAACACTACATAGAGCTCAGTCTAATTCACTTGTTCATTCATCCAACCAAAATTAACTGAACACCTATGATGTTCCAGGTCCTTATAACACGCCTGACCCTGGGAATGCAGAGATTAATAAAACATGCTTCCTGCCTCGGACTATAATCCAGAAAAAAGGGAATAATCTCACACTTTGGTTGCATACAAGAGAGGGTTTCCTAAGACATTCATGGAAGTAGGTTGATGGAAAAAAACAAGAAGATAAAAGCAAAATGTTCGTTACTTCTTCATTACTCTTACACAGACATGAAAATACTGTTTCAGAGAGAAATGCAGTGCCTCATACATTCGGAACACAGGGTTTGAGATCTGAAACACAAAAGCAATTTTTCCACACCCTCTAGGTGACTGGTAAACTCTGTGCTAGGGGCTGGGAATACAGAATACTTGTCCTCAAGTACACTTTTCATTCATCAATGATGAATGCCTATTCCGAAAATAATTTTAACAGTATAGGGGATTATATTAACATATAATTTAAATTTAGGTTGTAAAAAGGCTAAATGTTGTTTAAAGATTAACAATCGTTAGGGGGCGCCTGGGTGGCTTAGTCGGTTGAGTGGCTGACTTGGTTTCAGCTCAGGTCGTGACCTCAGGGTTGTGAGATTGAGCCTGCGCGAGTCAGGTTCCATGCTCAGCGTGGAGTCTGTCTGGGACTCTCTCCCTCTCCTCTGGCTTCCCCCAGCTTCCCCTGTGTGGTTTCTCTTTCTCTCTCTCAAGTAAATAAATCTTAAAAAAAAAAAAAAAAAAAAGATTAACAATCATTAAACAGAAATCTACCTTCGATACTGTTAATATACCTTCAATGTGTACTCACTTCAGCCACTCGGAAAGAACAGAATTCAACTTAAGATTCAAAACCAGTTTCACTCCTCCTACCTTTCCAATACCTGCGACTGAGCTTTCCCATGATGGTATCCACAGCCGGCAAAGCTGCTTGGCCATTGTCTCCCAAACTTCCACAATGTTTTATGCTGTTTTGGAATCGGAATCATCAGTTGGAAGCAATTCTGTAAATGTACATTATCATATTCTCATTCTAACTGGAATCCTGCTTCTGCTTAGTCTGTGACCTTTACTATGATTGACCTTTGGTTTCTTTGTTTCTTTCTTTTAAGCTTTTTTATTTTTTATTTGACAGAGAGAGAGCACAACTGGGGGAGGAGCAGGCTCCCCCTGAGCAAGGAGCCTGACGCAGGACTCGATCCCAGGACCCCGGGATCACACCAGAGCCGAAGGCAGACTCTCAACTTACTGAGCCACCCAGGTGTCCCCAGACAATTTTGTTTCTAGATTACTTTTACTATTTCCAGTCATTGATTTGACTACATGGATCAATTATTCTGAACATAGTAATGATATGTATTTTAAAATATAAATAGACCCTATGTTCATAGCAAAGAATATTCCAGAAAAAAAGCACATTACATTGCAATGTTGAAAATTTATTCTGATTTTCCCACAGACGCAATTTTATCATAGAGTCCCTAACCAAATTCCCATGCCCAAATTCTATAAATGATGCCACACATTATATTAAACAAACATAAGTTGTATATCTATCATTTGAACAGTGTAATACTTTCTAAGGTATCCATAGTTCAACTAGGAAAATGCAATAACTAACCATCAAAAGAAAACTGTATTTAACATGACAGGCTGATTAAATGAGATCAGATTGTTAGTCTTTTGCTGAACTAAAAGCTGGGGTTCATTTCTTCAAAAGTGGTTGGACTTGCCCTTCATGTATGTCTGACCTTCAACAATTACATATACATACAAAAACCACCTAAGCAAAAGTTTTGTGTTGCTTTTCATGCTTCTGAAGATGCTCACATTGTATTTCTCATACTACCAAGAACATGTGGTCCATGATAATCACAAGCACATTGGTTAGTATCAGATTTGCTTGCCGTTATGCTATGAATTATATGGAAATATAGGCAAATGAGGAGAGGAAAGTCAGGGCCAAGCACAAGTAAGTCCATTTCTGTCAGCACCTCATGAAGGACCAGGAGACCCAAACTGCACAGCGCTGCAGTCTCTGTGATGGTTGTAGGTGGGCTGGGTCACATTGTCATCCAATACTAGTATTTTGAATCTTTAGACTGTCTCTTAGAATATATGCTTTCCATTTACCCAAGCAAAAATTTGGAGGGGGAAAAAAGTATTCTGGAATTTGTCTTTTAGCAGAAGGATTTATGATCTATTTAAGCTTAGACTGATCATAAGAATAATCTAAGTTCATTTTCTAATGCAGAATGTTCTTGATACTTTTGCTTATTGTAGAAATAACTGGAACATTCCACTATTTAAAATGTCACTTTTAGCATAACTAAAACTCAAATCACACCATCCTGTGAAAATTTAGATCATATTTGGGGATAAAGCATAATGTTTTAAACACATTACAAAACTTACATAGCTAAATGAAATTCTCTTCACTTATTAAAAAAATCAGATATTGATCTAAACTTGTTGAACTCCTCTTTTGAAAGTGCCTCTAGAGACTTGTTTTTAAACCACCACACAACATTGACTTCATAGCTTTATAGCCATATCTTAGAATTTTATGGAAAAAATTAAAAACAGAGTTACTCATATTGATCACATATTAGCCCCAAATTACTCTTAGTTTATTTTTTAAGGTAAAATCCTTCTTCAAAGAACAAATATAAATCATACTTATTCTTACTGCTCCTGAGAAGCTGTAAATACTGTCAGGTCACATAGTCTTGGGAATGATGAGCTAGAAGCAGGTACTTGAATGACATAATGTCCCATGAGCTGACCAGATCAAGTGGTGAAAGACCAAAAGCCAAAGTGAGGGGCTGGGGAAAGATCTCAGGACACCTGGATGCTAAACCTGCCTCCACTGTCTTAGAGGAGCCTCTTGATCTCTCTGGGCCTCAGATTTTTCACCTGTATTGTGAGAAAGCAGGCCTCAAGGATGTTCAAGTTCTACTATTGTATTAGAAAAGCCATTTTCCTCTTCCATTGTATAAGAAGAGGTAAAAATAAGTATTTCCAAGGTATAAAGTTGGAGCGTAAAGAAAAACCTAATTGTTTTTTTCTTCCATATTCATAAAGTTAATTTAGAGAAAATTAACAGTGCAACCAAAAAATGTGTTTAGGCATAAGGGCCACAGGTATGATTGGAGTCCCAGGAGGAAAAGGAACAAACAAAAAGTGGAATTCTTTGGGCCATTTTCAATCTTAGACCTGCCCTTTAACACATCAGGTGTAAGGCCTTCCCCAAAGGAGTCATTAAAACCTTCTGTATTACAAGAGAAATCTTCTTGGTTTCCCCATCCCTCCCCCAACACATTTTTTTAATTCAATTAATTAACATATAGTGTATAATTAGTTTCAGAGGTAGAGTTCAGTGATTCATCAGTCTTATATAACACCCAGTGCTCATTACATCAAGTGCCCTCCTTAATGTCCCATCACCCACCTACCCCACCCCCCCACCCCCCTCCCCTCCAGCAACCCTTAGTTTGGTTCCTATGATTAAGAGTTTCTTGTGGTTTGTCTCCCCCTCTTATTTCATCTTGTTTTATTTTTCCCTCCCTTCCTCTATGATCCTCTGTTTTGTTTCTTAAAGTCCACATGTGAATAAGATCATATAATAATTCTTTCTCTGACTGACTTATTTCACTTAGCATAATACCCTCTAGTTCCATCCACATCACGCAAATGGCAAGATTTCTTTCTTTAATGGCTAAGTAATATTCCATTGTATATATAGACCACATCTTCTTTCTCCATTCATCTGTTGATGGAGCTCTTTCCATAGTTTGGCTATTGTGGACATCACTGCTATAAACATTGGGGTGCAGGTGCCCTTTCGGTTCACTATATTTGTATCTTTGGGGTAAATTCCGAGTAGTATTTAGGTAACCAATTGCTGGGTCCAGCAATAGGGTAGCTCCATTTTTAATTTTTTTTTAAAGATTTTATTTATTTATTTGACAGAGAGAGACACAGCGAGAGAGGGAACACAGCAGGGAGAGTGGGAGAGGGAGAAGCAGGCTTCCCGCTGAGCAGGGAGCCCGATGCGGGGCTCGATCCCAGGACCCTTTGGCTCAGGGGCCGATGAGCCAAAGGCAGATGCTTAACAACTGAGCCACCCAGGCGCCCCTATTTTTAATTTTTTGAGGAAGCTCCATACAGTTTTCCAGAGTGGCTGCACCAGCTTGCATTCTCACCAACAGTGTAAGAGGGTTCCCCTTTCTCAGCATCCTCGCCAATGTTTGTTGTTTCCTGACTTGTTCCTTTTAGCCATTTCGACAGATATGAGGTGGTATCTCATTATGGTTTTGATTTGTATTCCCCTGATGCTGAGTGATGTTGAGCATTTTTTCATGTGTCTGTTGGCCCCCCAACATGCGTTTATGCCCATGCTGATCAAATAAATTTAGCCCATTTGACTAAATATAATTATTATCTTCTGAGACATTGTTTTAAACAGATAAAGTGGACATTTTCAGTTTTCAAGACTCTATACAAAAGTGTTCCCTTTTAATCTAGAAGGACACATTCCTAATATAGTAGATATGGCTATTTTTTTTTTTTTACTCAGTTACATTCCTTATTTTCTAGTCAAATTGTTCATCTGGGTTCAGATCATTACACAAGAAAGAGTTGAGGTTATGGAACATCATTTATGAAAAACTCAACATTAAACTTTTCAGGCCATATTCTTTCATTTCCTTTAGTCAAATTTTAGGCCTATAATGATCCAATTTGAAAATTGTTGAGGTGTGCTTCACATAATAACAGGTTTGATATTTGCAAAACCCTACTAGTAAAGATGACAAACACAAAAACCGTCATGTACCGTTGCAGGAATTCTCTGCCTTCAGTGCCCACAGTTCCTCATCACGCCTCTTCAAAGAATGAAGAGGTGGACCAGATGAAGAGTGGTGGGCAGCAGAGAAAAGTTTATTGAGCAAGAGTATAAACCTCCCGGAGAGGGAGGGGGGCCGAGAGGGTTGCCCCTGGAAGTTCTAAGTTTACGGGTTTTTATGCGCTCTTTTGCGGAACTGTCTTAAGCAATCAGGGTGTGTTGAACCGTGCCATTCAGGGCTCTGATCACATATCTGCCTACCTATTGGGTTAATGTCTCTGTGCTGATGGTCTTTTTTGCTGACATCTGGGGGCATATGTCTTGACTGTCCCTTGCCCGTGATAGTGACAAATGCTTTGTGGTTAATTGTCTTACTTTAGGACATTTTGCAGAAGTCCTTCCTGCAAAGGCTGCAAAACAGAATGCTAGTGCGCTCCTGTCTAAGCTGCAAAACCGGATGTCAGTGCTGTTTTCTCTCAGCTGTCCTGACTCCATATTTCTTGCTGGGGACCCCGGCCCTGACGACCCACCTGTCCAACTCACTCCTAATGTATCGCTTGATATAAGAGGCTCCGTAATCGAATACATACTTAAATCCAGTTTGGGGAGATTAAGAAAGTAAGAAATGAACTGGAAACTGCACAATGAATGGGGATTAGCCAGATTTTGACAGGGCTTGGGGGAAAGGGAAAAGTGCTGGGATAGAAAGAATAGTATTTGCTTATATGTAAAATTTGGACCAAAATACTATGAAGGCATCAGCAACAACGACATCTTCATAACTAAAAGAAAACGAGGCATATCAGAATCTACAATCTAATTTAAAAAAAAAAAAAAGCCCCCTCAAATTGGGAAAACATGCAAGGGCACCTTTGGTTTGCTCCAGGATAGTGGATGGTATCAGAATCTTTTGGAAGCCAGGCATCAGGGATGCTTGACATCCTGTGATATGACAGAGAATAGTGCATAATACTTACCGTCTCACAATCCTGAGATCACAGCCCGAGCCAAACCAAGTGTCAGACACTTAACCCACTGCACAACCCAGGCGCCCCAGTAATGTCTGTTTTTATTTTTGTTTTAATTTCTTAATACAAACTGAAACCCTTTCTTCCCCGCACTTAATTTTACCTTGGAAGACGCTGACTTCGTATGTGTTTTCGCTACAGTCCTGATAATAGAGATATTGATGTTCACTCTTGAGAGGGAAATAGATGTGGCCAGTGAGGAAAGCAGTACGTTCCAGGTTCTGAATCCTGAATGCTTGGCTTAGAATCCTAACTCCACCGCTCGTGTTGCCCTGAAGTTTTAGGTGAACCACGGACCTTTCTGGATCCTCTTTCCTTGTCTGTAAAATGAAGATTATAATAAGAAACCTATCCTCTGGGGTTGCTTGGAGCAGAAGAGGAAATAATGTATAATGTATGTCAAATATTTTACAATATTTTATTATCTGCAACAAAGGGAGTACATCGTAAAAAGCCAGAGGCAAGGGAGATCAGAAAGATTTAGGGTTAAGTATAGAGTTTGGATGGATTAGGGCAGATAATAGTGAAAAGTAAGACTGGACAGACAAGTAGGACCTGATAATGAAGGGGCATGTTCGTTGAGCATTAATTTCTAAACACTGCCTACATATAAATTGAATCTTCGTTTATTCTCCACAACAAACATGCTTAGAAAGTGAATTGTCATTTCTGGGGCATCTGGCTGGCTCAGTGGGTGGAGCTTGTGACTCTTGATCTCAGGGTTTGGGCTGGAGCCCCACGAGCCCCAGTAGGAGATTATTTAAAAAATAAAATCTTAGGGGCACCCAGGTGGCTCAGTCGGTTAAGCGTCCAACTCTTGATTTTGGCTCAGGTCATGATCTCAGGGTCATGAGATCTAGCCCCATGTATGTCGGGCTCCGAGCTCAGGGGGGAGTCTGCTTAAGATTCTCTCCCTCTCACTCTGCCCCTCCCCACCCCTGCTCATGCTCTATAAATAAGTAAGTAAATAAGTAAATAAATAAAATCTTTTTTAAAAAAGAAAGTAAATTGTCATTTTTATAAAAGAAATTAATGTTCAGAGTAAAGTGATTTGCTGGCATTTATTTAATAAATGTGCTCTATGTTCATGAGACTGTCCCCTTGATGCTAAAATATTAGGTGGTTGGGGGAGGAATGTTAATAGCAGGTGGTCTTTTGCTTTTCATTCCTAAACCACAGATTCCACACCCTTCTGCATAACCTATTAAGAGATCCATCCACGACTCTTGCAGGATTTAAACCTTAGACTGATTCCCTAAGGGGTCGTTGGCAGAAATAAAAAGTGACTCATTCGACAGAATTAGGATCCTGGGACTCTTGCTTCTATTTTTAAAGGTATTAGGTCTGGAAAATTCAAATTATAATGGCAAAACTACATGGGTAATTTAGCTGAGAAAGAAGGACAAACCTAATTTTCCCAGGAGTGCAAGATGCATAGTCACAACTACTTGGCAAGGTTAGGACCAAAGCTTGTACGACAGCTGAGTAATGTGGTGACTTGGCTGTCCTCTCTGTATGAGTGAGTGACTAGCCACCAGGTGTGACATATGCTAAGCTAAATCCAGATAAAAGAGGATTTCAAGTAATATAAAATTAACATGAACTCTGTTTGGTCTTTGCATTTATTGCTCCTTTATTCAAGGGTCCTTGAACAAAATAATGCCTAAGACATTGTAAGTTAGTACGTGGCAACGGCAGGATTCCTGGTGTTTGATCAAGTATAATCCATGGCTTTATGTCTTCTTAATTCTTTCTAGGTGCTCCCAAGTTGGGAAGGATAAAACACTATTGGAAATAATGAATGAAAAAAAACCTAGAAAATAAATCCAGATATCCAGGTTCATTGAGATTTTTTTATAGTGATCTCCACTCCATATTACAGTCCAAATATACCACAGCTCTACTATTAGAAAACTGGTAAGCTTCCCATCCAGGAAAGTTTTGGGGTTGGAGATATAAAAAGAAATAAAAATCATATACTGCCTTAGAACAAATATGATTGTGTGACACTACATTTCAATTAAAAAGCAATGGGTATGTTGGAACTTCCCCAAGTTAGGCTAGAAATCGATCTTAAACCATGTTAAGGCAAAAAAAAAAAAAAAAGGAAGGAAGGAATTATTTATTGTCTTAAATAACTGGACTGGTCATTGTGGGACAGCTGTGAACAGCATCAGGAGACCACATCAGCAGGCTCTTTTCTCTCTTTTCTCCATCTCTGGCTGTTCTTTCTTCGGTTGTCCTTGTTCTTAGGTTCTTTCTAAGTGTTGGCAAACATGGCACCTGGCCATTTGAGACTCCATTACCCCTGTGGCTGCAGATCCCAGTAAAAGGGAGCACCTCTCTGCTTGACAATTAGAATTGCAATCCATAGCCTAGCTTGAAGTACCTATCATCCTGACATTTGGGGGACTGACTAAGTTAACAGGCTCGTGTCTATTTCTGACGCTTATACATTGTGCTATATGACCAAAACCCACTAGGTTATTGCTAAAAAGTCTTAGGATCATTTAAAACTTTCTTTACGGGCGCCTGGGTGGCTCAGTTGGTTGGGCGACTGCCTTCGGCTCAGGTCATGATCCTGGAGTCCTGGGATCCAGTCCCACATCTGGCTCCCTGCTCAGCGGGGGGTCTGCTTCTCCCTCTGACCCTCTTCCCTCTCGTGCTCTCTGTCTCTCATTCTCTCTCTCTCAAATAAATAATAAAATCTTAAAAAAAATAAAAAATAAAACTTTCTCTACATAAGGTACTTTCAATAAAATATCGACAAATATACATAATTTAAGAGGGAAAACCCTTTAATTTATTACCGTTAAATAGATAGATGTTTGCTCAATCTACTGTTCTTGGGGCCAACTTCAAGGGTGGAAGCAGGGGAGACACGGGTGGTGGGAGGGGAGAGGAAGGACTGCAAAGACAGAGAACAGCCAATTTTTCGTGTTTGATGTGAGAGAGGGTGCAAAGAGAAAAAAAGAAACAATGAAAGCAACAAAGAAAGAAAAGAGAAAGAAGGGAATTTGTGAAAGCTGGCACAGTACCAGACCATAAACAAAATGCCTTCCAGAACAGATTGTATAAAAGGCATTTCAAAAGCTAAACAATCCCCTAACTGTCAAGGTTGTGAAACAGACCAGAGACTCAGAAAGGAAGCTGTCTCTCTTCTTTGTGTATTGGTTCAAGCAGAAATTCCCAGGATCTTTGTTTGTTTTGTTTTCACTGCAAATAGTATGAAAATTGATAGTCATTTAAATTTAAATTAACTAAGCCCATTTGGAAATATGATTTTTTTTATTTACAGTGGACTGGGAAAATGTATTTTTGTGATTTTAAACATCTTTGTTGGTAGAAAGGAGAGACGGTCTTTTTGCTTCTGAACAGCATTATAATGTATTCTTCAAATACTTGGAAAGTATTGTGGAAAACTATTTTCTAAAGAGTTATTTATTTTCTAAAGATGCTTATAGATTTTAGCTGTTGATACCTGGCATCACTCCTTGAGGCTATTTTGATTTCACTGACCAAATAAGATAAAATATCAAACCTTCTTCAGGTTTGACTGAGACTATTGTTAGTCTCAGTCAGTATGGAAGGTATAATCTCTCTCAAAGTCTACTATGTTTCCAGCACTAGAAACGGTCTTCCAGCTCCCACTTCTTATATGTGGACACTGCATTGGGGCTTTACACGTGTTTTCTCTAACAGCATTGTGGGGTAGATGCTATTGATCTTCCCCAAGTTACTTAAGAGGGACCTGAGAGAGACTGGGGAACTGGGCCAAGTTGTAAAGCTAAGATATGGAACCAGGTCTGCCTGATCTAAAGTCCATCTTCTTTCCACTTTACCCACCCCAGCATGTACAATTCTGTTGATTTGATACAGAGTTAGAAGTAGAACAATCTGGAAAATGCTAGTTATTATGTCCCTACATCTCTAGTAACCATTGTCTATGTCCAAATTTTGACACAATCAGGAGAGCAAACAATTTGAGTTTGAGTTTGCTGACAAATACCTGCAATACTGTTATCTTGCAGAAGAAAATTCAAGTATTTTCTACACCAGATCTAGAAGAGGCATTGCTGAATTCCTTTTAAATGAAAATTAGAGCAAAAAGAAAAAAGGGGAAAAAAAGAAAGAAAAGAATGGAAAAGAAAATTAGAGCCAGCTATACACTTTGCAAAATGAAGATTAAGTCACATCTTTGTTCAAAGGTAGGCTGTGGGGCTGACTAGGATTAGGGCTAAAGCTTTTCTTTGCAAGCAGGTTAACGCTCCAGATTCCACGCAACAGAGCTTGGGAGCAACATACATCAGCAAGGACTCTTGCTTGAAAGTGAAACCCACTTTGAACCAATATAGAAAAAAGAAAAAGAAATTATTATCTTACAAAATGTAAAGAAGGAGTGAATATCCAAACACCCTGAGAAGCAAAGATTCAGTTGGGTCTCAGGAAAGGATAGAACCAGGAATCAGCTGGGTCTCAGGACAAGATAGAACCAGGAATTTGAATGTTGCCCGATCTCTCCTCTCTCTCTCACTTACTTTCTCTCTCTCACTTGCTGTCTCTGCTTTGTGTCAACTCTTTCACACACGGAGCTAGGCTTTCTCTGTGAGGCAGGAAATGTGATCACTCTCAGCACCCAAGTTTTATATCTCACTTCCATCATAGGACAGGCCTGCCTCACCTGTACTACATCCCCGTCCCCAAGAAACAACTGAAGAGATGCCTGAATAGAACAGTTTGGTACAGTAGCCCATCCCGGAGTGCCCAACGCTTCCTATGAGGCTCTAATAACATGAGTTCCACAGGAGGATTGATAGAGACATTCTTAGTATAATCCCAGGGCATCATACCAAATGCAATTTAGGAACAATTTTGGAGGGGATAAAACAATATATTCTGGGAATACATCTCTTCGCTCTTTTTATTTTATTTTTCTCATCTCTTAGCTCTTAAGAGACTTAATCTAGTGGTAGATTTCATGCAATTAACAAATAATGTGATTGTGAAGTACCTACTACTTGTCTGACATAAATGTTGGGAATACAGTGAGGACAAAATATAAAGGAATGAATGAAATGTGTATATTTCCAAAATCATCCATGGACATTGTTTCTCTTAGTTGAGCTTTTAATAGATACTTGAGTAACAAAGAATTCAAGAATGTATCTCTGGCAAGTAGCTAGCAACTCTTTTATGTTGCCAATTAAGGACACATTCATATGGCTCCTGAGGGGAATAGCCAGGGTTAGAATGGATAACTTGTGAAAAACAAAGACCTTCAAGACATTTTCCTGAAGCCATTCCACTTCCTCTTGGAGGTGAAAGAGGGAATTTCCATAGGCTCAACCAAGATCATCCTTAGAAAATAATGAATGTCAAAAAGCCCCAAATTTCTCTTCCAGATAACTTGACAGTTAGTTGACAAAAATTGTAAATCAGTGTATCTGAACACTGATCCCAACATTATAAGATTCCCCGGATACATTCAGGAACACCAAATTTTGAACTGCTGTTTGATCTAGCCTCCAAAGGAGACTACCTGTCAAATGTACATTTATATCAGTAGACAAGATGTCATGCTACATTGATTCTTAATAATAGTTTGAAGACAGAGTTATCAACCAAAAATGACTTCAGTTATCTTTTTTTTTTTTTGAGGAGGCAATAGTTAATAAATTGTCTCTTAAATATCCTACATTACAATTTACAAAATTGTATCATGCGTATCTATAAAACTAGTTTCCAAAGATCCACATGCAGGCCTTTGGAGTAGTTCCTTTTTGAGCACACTGTATCCTGATGGGCCTGCCTGGAACAGAAGTATCCCACAAAAGAAGTATCCCAGAGAACTCAGTGTGTTGCTAATGTTAAATTCACTCATCACAATGGAGTTAAGTAGCATCAACTGTATACCAAAATGACAGTGTGGGTTTGGGTATCATTGATATTGATCAAGGGATATTATTATTATTATTAATTTTACTATCACCAGTCAATAAGTTAAGCTGATCTATGAAACCATTCCTGTAATTTCTATAAGGATGTATCCCTTATAATTCACATTGTCAAGAGAGCATGCATCTTATTAATACCCCAGTTTATTAATTGCACTGATTTACTGACTCCATTTAGGAATGAAATTAACTTATCAGTTCCTTTCCACTCTTATTTTTGCATGTAGTTTTGTGATAAACTCTGTACGTCAACACTGAAAACCTGCTATTTATATTAAAATGATAAAGCTTAGCCTATAGATCCCTACTAGATCAAAAGATGACAATAAATCAGAAATCATGCAAAAATTCTGAACTTGTTTCCAGACTTTATTTTTTTTTTATTTTTTTGGTTATTTTTTTTAAGTGTATTTATTTATTTATTTATTCATTCATTTGAGACAGGGAGATACAGAGAGAGCATGAGCAGGGGGAGGTTCAGAGGGAGAGGGAGAAGCAGACTCTCCGCTGAGCAAGGAGCCAGATGTGGGACTCGATCCCAGGACCCTGGGATCATGACCTGAGCCGAAGGCAGAGCCTTAACCATCTGAGCTACCCAGGCGCCCCCAGACTTTATTTTTTGTCAGATATATGGAAAAGAATATAGGAATGATCCATGAGTAGATCAATTTTACCTAATGCTTGTCTACTTCGTAAAGAAATAGTCATGGTCTGGCGTATATGATGAACTCAGTAAACGTCTGTAAGCAGATGACTCTATAATTTAGGAAGATAGAGGGTTTCCTTCTTATAAATAGGTAGACTATTTTTTAGCTCTTCGTGCAGAAACTGAGGTGAGTTAATTCAGGTGATTTTGACTTTATTTGAGAGTGTCCCCAGCGATCTCTGTCAACCTAAGTTGATTAATCAAATGCTCTAAGCAGTATTGTTAGTTCTATTTAGAGAAAATTCTATAATAAATTTCCAATGAAAACTTGACTCTCCAGAAACCTCTGGGAACTAAATATTCTAAAAAGCCAAGCAATAAAAGTCACTAAGTGTTACTCTTTTCAGCTTGAAAATGATTTGGCTGTATTATTTTGTTTTAACCATTTAAAATAGAAATTTTGATAAATACACGTTTCTTTTTTTAAGCAGAATCTCCTGAACATGTCCGCTTTTTCTTATGTGCTACAAAATGTTATTATAAACACCAGTTATAGCACTGTCCTCAGGACTGATTAAAGTGTGCAGTCGCGGGCGCCTGGGTGGCTCAGTTGGTTGAGTGACTGCCTTCGGCTCAGGTCATGATACTGGTGTCCCGGGATCAAGTCCCTCATCGGGCTCCCTGCTCATTGGGGGGTTCGGGGGGAGTCTGCTTCTCCCTCTGACCCTCTCCCCTCTCATGCTCTCTGTCTCTCTCTCTCTCTAATAAATAAAATCTTTAAAAAAGAAAAAGTGTGCAGGGGCGCCTGCGTGGCTCAGTCGTTAAGCGTCTGCCTTTGGCTCAGGTCATGATCCCAGGGTCCTGGGATCGAGCCCTGCATCAGGCTCCCTGCTCCATGGGAAGCCTGCTTCTCCCTCTCCCACTCCCCCTGCTTGTGTTCCCTCTCTCGCTGTGTCTCTCTCTGTCAAATAAATAAATAAAATCTTTAAAAATAAATAAATAAATAGTGTGCAGCCGCAAGACTGATTTTTTTTTTCTGTCTGAAAAGTACTATCAACTGTAGGCACAATGTTGCGTAGCAGATCTTTAGAATTTATTCATCTTGTGTACCTGTAACTTTATACTGGTTGATTAGCAGCTCCCTCTTTCCCCCTCCCCTAGCCCCTGACAACCACTTTCGGTGTGTATCCAAAAGAATAGAAATCAGGATCATGAAGAGATATCTACCTTCTCATGTTCATTACAGCATTATTTGTAATAGCCAAGATATGGAAACTACCTAAATGTCTGCTGATGGATGAATGGATAAAGAAAACGTGGGCACCTGGGTGGCTCAGTCAGTTAAACATCTGCCTTTGGCTCAGGTCATGATCCCAGGGTCCTGGGATTGAGTCCTGCATCGGGGTCCCTGCTCTGCAGGAAGCCTGCTTCTCCCTCTCCTGCTCCCCCAGCTTGTGCTCTCAATCTCTCTCTCTCTCTCTCTCTCTCTGTGTGTCAAATAAATAAAATCTTTTAAAAAAAGAAAATGTGATAGATACATACAATAGAACATTATTCAGCATTAAAAATGAAGGAAATCCTGCCAATTGCAACAACATGAATGAAACCAGAGGACATTGTGCTAAATGAAAGAAACCAGTTGCAGGACAAATAATGCATGATTCCATTTACATGAGATATCTAACATAGTGAAACCTAAAAAAAAATCCAGTGATGTTTAAAAAAAATAGAATTTGCTCATTCTATGAAAAAATGAAAAAAAAGGCAGAGAAATAAATCTTTATCAGAAAACCAGAGCAAATATGGAAACTCAGCATGAGTTGTTTTTTGAATTCCCAGATGGTTTTGAGCACATTTGCTCACATCTTAATTGGAAATCCATCGTGTCTGGCATCCATTTGTGCTTCCAGATACTTGTTTCACCACTATGCTAGTTCTAGCCTGATATCATAAGATATGAAGGCCTGAGCTTGTGAGCTATTATTAACACAGAGTCGCCACACAGTCTTACACTAACCTTAAAAAGTTAACATGTGTGGTAGAAACCATAGACCTGTGTAAGTTTCTGCCATTTGTTGGTCTGTTATTAGAAATGTTCATTGCCTTCTGGGTTTAGAGCTCTTTTTCTTCTATTTAGTATGACTATATCTATTGGATTTTATTTCATATGCTCTTGCTTCAAACTCTGGAAAATGCTAATTTTCTTTTTTTTTAAGATTTTATTTATCTATTTGACACATACAGAGAGAGAGAGAGAGGCAGGGCGGTAGACAAAGGGGGTAGACAGAGGGAGAGGGAGAAGCAGGCTCCCCACTGAGCAGAGTGCCCGATGTGGGGCTCGATCCCAGGACCCTGAGATCATGACCTGAGCAGAAAGCAGACTCTTAACCAACTGAGCCACCCAGGCGCCCCTGGAAAATGCAAATTTTCATAAGGGAAAATAGTAGCTAAGTATGTAGGATCTTAGGACAGAATATTTAATAATTTTATGCTACAGGGTTCTTTATGATGAAGTCACTTCTATTAATTAAAAAAAAAATCCTCCCAGTGTATAGTTGTAAAAAAAAAAAAAAAAAGGCTTTAAGCTTTTAGTATGCCTCTGCTTTTCATTCCCAAGAAATTCCGGGAGGACAAGAGGCAGAGAGACAGCCAGGGCCCCAGGCAGAGGGACACCACCGCGCTAGTGGGCCAGGACCAGTCTGGCTCAAGCCAGAGCAGGATGCAGCCAGCAACAGCTACGCCAGAAAGAGCCAGGAAGGATGCGTGGGTCATGCAGCCAGAGGCCGCCAGGTCAGGGGAGGGCAGAGCCGAGGGTGGCCTAGCAGAATTCTCAGGACAGAAGGCTCGGCCCTGGCCCTGCCTTTCCCTGTGACCAGGCGTTCTTCGGTGGTTGTTTTTCAGGTGCTGACTCCAAGTACATTGCTTTCCCCCACCCCCCACTGCCAGTGCTTCTGAATGACAGTAAATTCCTTAGTGTTGGTCCTTCAGCAGCTCTTAAGTTGATATTAATCACATATTTAACCAATGCCAATCAGGGCAAATTACAGAAACACAATCAATAAACAATTTGGACTGACTTTTTTTTTAAAGATTTTATTTATTTGATAGGGAGAGTGTGCAAGAGCATAAGCAGGGAGAGGGGCAGAGAGAGAGGGAGAAGCAGACTCCCCACTGAGCAGGGAGCCTGACGAGGGACTCGATCCTAGGACCCTGGGATCATGAGCTGAGCTGAAGGCAGATGCTTAACGACTGAGCCACCCAGGCATCCCTGGACTGACTGACTTCTATGAGAGATGTGGGATTTTTTTTTTTTAATTAAATGCCTTATTTCCAAACATAATCTCAGAGACTTTTTTCATGTATTAAAAAATAGTAAGTAATGTTTCTTTCCTATGTGGTTTATAGTAGAACCTGTTTATAGTAGAACCCTTTTATGGCATGCTTTATTATTTAAATGGACTTGTGAATGAAATGGGACACAAAGCCATTATTTTCCACATCACAAATACAGCAAAATTTTATTACAATATAGATGACTTTGGGGCGCCTGGGTGGGTCAATCAGTTAAGCATCTGCCTTCGGCTCAGGTCACGATCCTGGGGTCCTGGGATGGAGTCTGGCATCAGGCTCCCTGCTCAGCGGGGAGTCTGCTTCTCTCTTTCCCTCTGCCCTCCCCCCTGCTCATGCTCTCTCTCCCCCCCTCTGTCAAGTAAATAAATAAAATCTTAAAAAAACAATGCAACAACAATATAGATGACTTTTTGAAGTGCCTTTCAATCTAATGTTAGAAACAAAACTATCTTTTTAATCCACTTCAATCTGATTCAATCAATCTCCGTAAAACTACTAAATAAGTGTTTTGTTTGTTTCCCCTTCTGGGATCTACTTATTCCCATAGGTCCCTCTCTTGTTCCACTGAACACCCTTGTCCTTGACTCATGAATCCCTGCTGCCTGTAGGATGGGTTCAGGATCTAGTTCCTAATATTATCATCACCCAATTCCTTCTCAATTATCTATCCCCTTTCCTCATCTTTCTACGTACACAGACACTCAAAGTTTTAAACAATTTCCTTGCCACCCTGACAAGTTATGATTTCACTTACAAGCAAGGAAACTTGATCTTTCATTAGCCGGTATATAATGTGTAGCAACTAGGCAGAAATAGGGAATATTGGGCCACCTTTTTCAGAATTGGTGGTTGTGAGCAACACGACTCCAGAAAGCAAGACTTGGAAACACTCTGAAAAAGGTGTCAGTTCCCCACAGCAGTGTTGCTTTTTTTTTTTTTTTTTTTTAAGAGAGAGAGGGGGGTAGGGGTGCAGGACAGGAGAGAGAATCCCAAGCAGGGCTCACACCCAGAGCGTAGCCTGAGATTGTGATCTGAGCTGAAATCAAGAGTCAGACACTCAACCAACCGAGCCATGCAGGTGCCCCAGTGTTGCTCTTTTTAATGCAAGTTGCTACTCAAAATGGCGTGGGTGCCAGACAGTAGGTTTGCTGAGTCCCAGTCGTTCTGACTGCAATGATTAACATTGGCATTGGACAGCAGTTAGTGTCTGCATTTGATGTCTTCTTTTATAAAATGATGGGTTAATCATCTCTAAGATCTAACGTATTTGCTCATCTTGTTCCTGCAAGAGGGCAAATACAGAATGAGGGGATTTCAGCTCTACTTCAAGTCCTGTGTTGAAAGACCTGGAGATAGAACTTGCTTATAAATGCTCGTCGTCCCTATTTCCCCAAATGCTAAGTAGGGATAACTTGAGTAACTCACAAAAGTGAGAGCAAAGTTACAATAATTGGATTATGATGGCTTAAAATAATTTAAAATGTATTATACAAATGTAAGGCACTCTTCACCTAAAAGTAGCTTAGTTCAATTGTACTTATCAAGATGGATTAATCTGACTTTGGGGCGGGAGAACTTGCCTTTGCTAGTGAAAATGGCAAAGCAGGACAATGATGTCCAAGCCAGGACTTCAAGGGCTGAGGCAAGAACAGAGGGTCGAAAGGAAGAATATTTTTCCCAACCTGGTGTGTGGGCCAGTCTCATCCCTTCTGGCACAGGGCACCTGCCTTTCCTGAAGCAAAGTCTGGCTGAGGCTGGAAGCTACTGTGGATAATCTAGAGTCACATGTAGACACCTGTGGGCTCTTAGGGACTAAAGAGGACATCCTGGAGCAGCTCCCCATTTCAGGGAGTTCTTTTACTTACCCCTCATCCCTAATCCTGAGATCTGTATCTTCTCAGACATCTTAGGTAAGCTCAAGGATGCTTTTCATTTGTTTGTTTGTTTTGTTTTGTTTAGGGATGCTTTAATGTTGCTGTTCACATAATGCCAAGTCAGGGCCATCTTAGCCACGAGTTTGTACAACCATTAGGTCAGGTACATTTAATTTGATGTACTTTGCATTAAGGCCAGCCCTCAATAGTACTGTTTGCCTCTGTCTCTTTCCAAAGTCTGCTTTCTCCCATTTCACAAATGTTTATCTTCTTTAATAAACATTAAAAGCTTTTAACCAAATGTGGGAGGCAGCTGAGAGTTATTCTTGTGCGGAGGCATCAGTCAGTTCTATTTCTCCAAAGAACATTATTACGTGACTTTACTAAGGAAGGGAAGGAATAGAAGCATATGTTGTTTATAATGTTTTTCTGCATACGATAAGAAGAGAGAGTCTGGAGGAGCAGAATCAGGGTGTGACCAGCTCATTGGGCTCTGGAATGTCTGAGAGAGACTTGGGTACCGATTCAATACCCAAAGAAGATGATGAGGCATTTGCGTCGTAGTGACATCAGTTTTAATGAGTGACCTACACAGACTTGCATTCAATCCTTCCAAATCACATTGGAAATGAAGTTAAGCATCTGATAAGTGATCTGTAAGTCAATTTAGGGTTAATTTAGTTTTTGTGTGAGTTGTGTTTGTTTTCAATGTCTTGTTAATTAGATCACAGTGTGTGGGAGCCAGGTCCTAGACTCAGGCCCTGGCTCAGAAATTGATTTTACTGTCCTTCCTACTTACAAAATTTGGGTGATATGAACAGTCAAAATGCCTTGGGGAACATAAAATGCCAGTGAAACTAGCTCCAGGAATTCTGTGAGCAGGGTATCAGGGGCAATTAACTTTGCTTCTTCCTTTGTGTCCAAGAAACTCGATAAAACGTTTACATGGAACAAAATTTGCCCAGGAAGGAGCAGGCAAATTTGGCACGGTGATGTCAGAATTGTATCCTATGCCAGTTCTGATTATACTGGAATTAATGTACAATTCACATAAAAAAAAAAAGAAGAAGCATAACGGATTTAGGGTAGTTGGGTGGAAGATTTAGCTTCTACGGACCCCAAGACCATAGGTGGAACAGAGAGGAGGTGAACTTTCAGAGCTAAATTTGGAAGCCTCCATCTCCCCATTTGGTGCCTGTCACCATCCTGTGGCACGGAGAATCTCCCATTCCCACGTTTCAGATCTGCGGCTACTGCCAAATGTCCATAATCCTTAATAAAGTACTGCCTATTCCAGGGTTATCTGTCTTTTATTAGGTTATTCTAGAAGACCTCATAATCATCAAAGGAACACATTGACAATTTTGTGTCCCACTCAACTTTCACATAGCTGCATACACCTCAGACTTTCCAATCTTGAGGTAGAGGACAAGACACACATCTCTTCTCAGGTTTTGTTTTCCTCAAGGGAGAGTCAGTTCAGAGATGAACCAGTGGGCCCTTTGCCAGATATTAGCTTCAGCTTTGTATACTGATAGAAATGGAGAGTATACTGGAAAGAGAATTAGAAAGGCCCACTCTTGCTTTCTAGGCCTTTCTGTTCTCTCCTCCAGGCTCTAAAAGACATACAATTCTTCTAATGAGAAAACCACCCAAAGTTTGCATGTTTACTTCTGAGACTTATGTGATAGAGCTTTTCCTACTGCAGTGACTTGACCTACCTTGAGTGATCATTAGTATCAACTCATAATTACTGATTTGCTTACACACTTTTTTTCACCAGTCCCATCATCCATACTCTGAATACATCCTGAATTGTTTATATAACTAAAGAGAAATGAAAGTGATGTTGGTTAAGTTATTCTTTGAGGAAATTTTCTGTCTTAGCAAGATAAATTAACTTTGGCAAACCTCAGGTATTGACCTGGAGTGGAAAAGCATTTGCCCCGAGGACCAGCTTGCCTTTGTTCCCAGAAATGTGCCTCACCTGTGGGCAAGTGAGTAGCCCAGTATTATTATGCATCCTCTTTCCTTCACTGCCAAGTATAAGGTCAGGCAAAAGAAAGTCTGTGAAAACTGTATTGTCATTTCAAAGTAGGAGGTAATCACAATTCATAAATATTGGAGTAACACACGTGTTGTTTAGCGAATATTTATTTAATATCACCTATATCCTCCTCCCCTGGATTCCGGGGGTACAGGATGCACAAGATAGACAACAGACCCTGCTTCTAGGCCACTTGGGGTTACCTGATTGACACTACAAGACTTAGCTGAAGGACTAAGTCCTAAGTTAGGACTATTGAGGGCATGGTAGGGCATACTACCCTTCAGAGGCTCATCTCCTAGGCTGGCGTAGGTGTTTCTGGGTTTCCCCAGGGAGTTTGTCACATGTGCTCAAAGATAAATCCACTGATGATCTTCCACCTGGGTTCCTCCTCATTGCCCATTGGCTTGAGGGAGAAGCTGAGTCTCTACCCTCTGTGAGGACACAGCTCCCCTGGGTTCCACAGGTAGCCCCTACAGCTCTGTCAAGCTCTGCAGCAAAGTTGCCCTTGGTGGTACACAAGTGGGAATGAATGTCCCTCTGTCCAACACAATGTCAGAATTTGTCACTTGGGTTTGAAGCAGCACTGAAACAACTCCCTCAGCTTCTGTCTACCATACCTTCCTTGCTTAGATGCCTGACTTTACTTCTAGGCTCTGCCTGAGGAGAAGACAACCGACACTTCTGAGTGCTCATCTTTACTGGGCACTGTTCTAAGTACTTTCCTTAGAATGGATGAACTCATTTAAGCTGCACAATAGCCTATGTTGGGTGTGGATGGGCAGTGCTATTATCTTGCCCGTTTTAGAGACGAGAAAGGTAAGGCATGGCATATTAGTTATGTATTGCTACACAACAAATGACCACAAACGAAGTGGCTTAAAACAACAAACACTATATCACATTTTTTATGGGTCAGGGCATGGTTTAATGGGGCCTCTGTTCAAGGTCTCTCACAAGAGTGCAATCAAGGTGTTGGCTAGGGCTCAGGTCTCAGGCTGAAGGACTGACTGGGAAAGGATCTCTTTCCAATCTCATGCACGTGGTGGTTGGCAAGATTCAGTTCCTGTGGCACATTGAATTGAGGGTCTCGGTTCCTAGCTGCCTATTGTCCAGGGGATGCCCTCCGTTTTACGTCATGTGGGTCCCCCCAGCATGGTGCCCTGTTTCATCAAAGCCGGTAAGGGGAGAGTCTGCCAGCGAGACACAAGTCACAGTCTTTTGTAAGTGATAGTCCAATGTCTTTGACATATTCTATGGCTTAGAAGCAAGTCACAGATCCTGCCCACACTCAAGGTGGAGAAGGTTACACAAAAGTGTGCGTACTAGGAGACATGGATCATTTGGGGCCATCTCAGAGTCTATGTGGCACACAAGGAGAGGTTAACTCACTTAGTCTTAACGCTTTCGGGCTACTGTAATAAAATACCACAGACTGAATGGCTTAGAAACAATAGACATTTGGGGCGCCTGGGTGGCCCTGTCATTAAGCGTCTGCCTTTGGCTCAGGTCATGATCCCAGGGTCCTAGGATCGAGCCCTACATCGGGCTCCTTGCTCAGCGGGAAGCCTGCTTCTCCCTCTCCCACTCCCCCTGCTTGTGTTCCCTCCCTCGCTGTCTCTCTGTCAAAATCAATCAATCAATCAATCTATCTATCTATCTTAAAAAAAAAAAAACAATAGACATTTTTTCCCCCTCACAGTTCTAGAGGCCGGGAAGTGCAAGATCGTGTTCCTGGCAGATTTAGTGTCTGGTCAGAGCCCACTTCTCTGTCATCTCACATGGCAGAAGGGACCAGGGAGCCCTGCGAGGTCTCTTTCATAAAAACACTAATCTCATTCCGGAGAGCTCTGCGCTCAGGAGCTAATCGCCTCCTAAAGGCCCCACCTCCTAGTACTATCACCTTGGAGATTAGGCTGCAACACATGAATTTTAGGTGGGGGACACAAACATTCAATCTATAGTACTTGCCCCAGGATTAGACACTAAGAGACAAGCCAGCATTTGAGCACAGGAAATCTACCTCCAGAGGGAAGTGAGACTCAAACAGTTTGGAGATCGGCTGCCCACAGAAGTAAGTCTGTCCTCTTGTGTCATCTTTTGCATGAGTTAAGAAAACAAGGGTTGTTGATGATGTAGGCTTTTTTTTTTTTTTTTTTTTTGCGGTTGATCTTCTCCCCCCTGTACAGGTTTTCAAAAAAATTTAAAAACGACATGAGGTGGCTTTGACACAGTTAACTAAATTTCCAGGAGCTACAGCAAAAATCATCAGAAGATATGGTAACACTCCTTCCTCCATTTTCAGGCAGCATTGGCTCTGGGCTAGAACTAAGTAACAACTGTGCAAGGATTTTCTTCTCTGATTCCAAAAACTCCCTTCGAGCCCACTTCCGTTCCTAGCATGCGACTGAGCTGCAGGCATGCAACTTTGCTACCTCTGCAACTGAACGGAGAAGACAGTATAAGCCCTGAATAGTGAGCTCATTTATGGGGTAAATTAAAAGTGGTTTCTCCTGGATAGCTAACCTACATCAAATTTCTTTGAATAATGTGAAATTTATACATAGAAATTAAATATTGCCCCCCAAATGTGCTGTTAGCTTAACAAAGTTACATTTATATCTGTAGACAATTGATTAAGACTACTTCTTTATTACCCCCACCTGAGAGAAGGCTACCTGCTTACCTGCTCCTGCACAATCTAGTTCCACCTAGTGGTAGCTACCTGAAATGTAAATACAGCACCTCGGAGGCACTCAACAGGCTTTCTGGGGATAAAATTATTCATGTGTTGCTTTATTTGGTCAATGGGCATATATTCTGCCTGCTAGGAATTGTACTAATAAATCTAACTATAATAACTGAAATTAAGAATGAAATGCACCTGATAAATAATTTCAACAATGTCCTAGAGTGAGTCTGTGGTATATAAGAATAATACCTGGGTTTTCCACTTTTTCCAACATTCCATGCTTCCTTGGCTCAAATTCCTCTGGTTTTTTACATAAAACTGCAAGGTTGATTTGGGGTTATGAATATGATCCTTGGCAGGCTCTTTCTAAATTACCATATAATTGTAGGTTAATTGTCATATTCTACATACTTCAAAGAAACTTATATAGAAAATATAATTACAGCTATTAGATTCTAAACTCTGGCAATTAGGTGATTCAAAGTGGCTCCTTCTCTCTTGTAATTCCTTATGAGCATATCACAGAAGAGGAATGGTATTTCCCACCGCAGTCCCAGCTGAGAATGCCGATTGTCCCATGATTTCACAGCTGCAAATCAGCCCCCACCCTCTCACACTTGTCTCTGGCCAATGATGCTTTCCTTAATTAGTGCATGACTTAAACTTCAGTCCAGACTTATCTGTTGCCTTGGTCCCTGGGCTACCTGAGTGTTGGCTGGTCTACATAGGAAAGAAAATCTTGTACGTGTATGTTATTTGCCTGACATTGAACAAAGGGAAGAACAATTCGTCTGGTTCTTGAATTTGCTTTATCAACTGAATTTTGCATTCTCTGGCAACTTCTCTCTCTTACAGTCTAGTCTGGTGTTTAGGCTTTGTGATTCTCCTTGTGGTGTTATTATATTCTTATGGTTCTTATGCCTTCCCCATCTTGAGAATGGCCTCTAGAAAAAACCATTAGGAGCTATGCCTTATCTAAACCATGTGAGACAACCCGCAGAGTGTGTTTTGAGGAGCTGTGAGGTCCTCCTTTTTTTTAAGGCAGTAGGTAGGTCAAACCTATCTACTACTTATTGTGAAACTTAAAATGCACACGATTGACAATTTCAACAATATCCTTTAGCAAGACCTCTTTTTTCACTTTAAATTTCCAGGGTCCCTTTCACTCCTCTGGGTGATCAAGCCACACAGATGATAACGTTGCTCTAGAAGTCTATGTCGACTACATGTATACTAGAGAAGAGAGCATATTTGAGGAAACCTGTGATTCCTAGCATTCTCGTTGCTTGCCACTGAAGTTTTAGATAAATTTCCTTGACAGGGCACTAAGAGAAGTCTACCTGAGGAATTAGAACACAGGAGAGAAAATGAAAATGGGGGGTAGGATGAAATGAGAGGAGTACACATTTTGTTTATGAAGTAGCAAGTATTCATTAAATTATCTACAATATGCACGGTAGGATACTAGAGACTGAGGGGAGATACAAAAACAATGCAAGACATGCTTGGGGGGGAGTTTGAGATAATCTGTAAGCTGACATACATTTAAAAAGCAGTTAACAGAGGCCTGAGGCACAGGTCAAAGTGCTGAAAATAAATGTATGTGCTGCAGAAGCCTCTCACAGAGGACATGGGGTTAAAGCTTAAGAGGGCAGAAGTTCAGGCACAATCCTTACATGGGCACAGGTGACTTGGAATTGGACTGTGTATTCTGTTTGGTGGAGAAAAAAGGAAACTAATCAGGCTAGAATGAAAGATGTTCTTTGAACAACTGAAGGCAGGAATTGAGACTTTTCCCATGGACCCTTAGTCATTATGGATATCGGAATGAGACATAACATTATGAAAAAGGATGTCTTAGGAAGAACTATGTCAGTGGCGAGTTTGATGTGGGAAACCCCGGAGGAGGAGACTGGTTAGGGAAGAGCAGAAATTGAAATATGCTTTAGGATGGTAACTGGGAATGAATGTGAAAGGAAGAAAGGAATTTTTGTTTTGTTTTGTTTTGTTTTTTTGTTTTTGGATTGCCTGGACATGGAATATTACTGCGATGGAAGGGGCAAAGAAGACTAAAGTTTACAGCCTGAATGACAGCCTGAGGGGGTGACCTAGTATCAGCCAGGTGATTTAGTAAAGGGGAAAGCTCCAGATTTCAGTAAGTACAGTCATGGAATCGAGAGGTTTTACAGCTAGAGAGGGCTCTAAGGATCATCTATTCTAGCCACTTCATTTTGTAGGAGGACAACTGAGGCAAAGGGCAGAAATGTGACTCAATCCAGGATAGCGAGAGGGAAAGGGCAAGACTAGCAGCACCTGTGTCTTCTCTCACCAGGTAGGTCATCCTGCCTGCTTCGTTAGCCTTCCTGCCTAGTTCTGTCTCTCAGACTCTGGACTGAGGACCAGAGTCCATCTGCAGCCAAATTTGACAAAATAAGAAAAATAGACTGAATTTTTCAAAAAGCTAAATTTATTCATTTAAAGAACTGACATTTATTCTGTGATTATGTCCTGGCTAATGGTGTTAAAATCTCCTTTAATTTATTAAATGAAGCATTAATACAAAAGGTGCAATTTTTACTTCTTTCTTAGCACAGTAAAAAGGTAGTTAATTATCTAAGTTCTTTCTTCAGTTTTTTGTTTGTTTGTTTGTTTGTTTTTTAAATACTGGTCTTTAAAATCTAAAGGTCTGAGAGTCACTGCTCTGCAGGATGGCAAATTACCTGTGATCTATCTTTTCCAAGCCATACCAGTTGGGGGTAAATAGTAGCCACAGAAAAGATTACAAAATAGTCTTTTCCCGTCTCTGCCCCCACCCACAAGGACAGGATTAGAACCATTTTCTCTGTATCATAGTTCTCTTGCACGGGTAGTGGGCAGGAGCCCACGGGATGGACACTGGTGTATGGGTGAGGGGATGAGAGATACCCCCCCATCCAAGATTCTGAATACGTTTCTTGGCCTTAGACCAAGGCGTGGTAGTTGTAGCAGGATAATGGACCCCAATTCTTTGATACGGCCACGTGATATTTCTTTAACCCTCAGTCATTCGTAAAGTCTTGTGTGAAAGTGCCGTCAAGGCGCCTTTCCAGCTACATTGTGTCACCTTTCCATGCAGAACACCTTGCTGCTGCAGTCTGTGTGCCCAATGCCTCAGTCCCTTACAGAAGCCAACCTTGGTGGGCTATCCCGCCTGGGCTCCAGTAAAGCTTCGTGACGCCTGAACCCCGGTCTGAGCTTGGTCCCAGGGTAGGTAGAACCCTACAAAGGACACTAAGCTACAGGACTCGGGTGCATTGAGTCAGCAGGCAGGAAGGCCTGTGGCAGCAAGCTTCAAAAATCTTCAAAGAGAGCTGCCCCGCTTCCTCCTAAATATGACCTAATGGGAAGAGCACCGCACTGAGAATTGAGGGATCTGCTGCTTATCCTACAATTTAGGGAGATAAACACGCCAGTCTGCATGGGCCTGTTTCCTCAATTCCGAAACTGCGGGTCTAGGATTCCTTCCAGGAACACAAGATGCTAAAGTCCAACAAGATTTGGTAGCACTGTCGGGGAGGGCACGTGGAGCCCAGAGGAAATCCCCTCGCTAGACGCGCGAAGCCCAGGACTCCTGAGACCCCACCCTCCTGCTTCGCTTTGAGCATCTGTGGGAGGTCTGCGCGTCCCCGCCGGGCTCGGCGTGCGCGTCCCCGCCGGGCTCGGCGTGCGCGTCCCCGCCGGGCTCGCAGCAGCCGCCGCCGCTCGGTGGGTGGGGCGGGGCGGGGCGGGGCGGGGCGGGGCGCGCGAGGAGGGCGGCTGCCGGGGGAGGAGGCAGAAGAGCTGGACTAGAGGAGAAAAGGCGGCGGCCCGGCGGGGCTGAGAGGCCAGGAGGAGGCGGACCGCACGGGGCTGTGGGGCGCCGAGCGGCAGGGACCGCGCGGTGCAGCCGAGCACGGCGGCGTCGGCACCCAGGGCCTGGGCTGCGGTTCGGCCGCGCGGGGCGGTGAGTGTCTGGAGGCCGGCGCGGCGCGGGCTTCGCCGAGGACGGAGGCGGCGGCCGGGCCGTGCGAGGCCGGCAGCCCGGGCGGCGGCAGCCCGGGGCTGGGCGGAGTAAATAAGCAGCGCCCGCGCCGGCCCTGCGGGTTCCGGGCCGGCCGTCCTGGCGCGCGGAGAGGGCGTCCGCGGCGTGGGCGTCCGCGCGAGCCGTCCTGCCGGGCCCGCCGTGGAGGCGGCCAGCAAATGGCGACCCAGAGCCGGGGGCCGACCCCCGTGTCACCTGGCCTGCTGGTCTGTCTGTATGCAGGGGAGGGAGGGGTGAAGCGGGAGGTAAACTTGGGAAGCCCTAAAAGAACCTTGAAAACGCGGCTTCTGTTTCCTTTTGCCTGTTAAAAACTTGGGTTGTTTGGGGACGGACGGGTTAAAGTAAAATTGGGAGGCATCATCTACTGTCTTCACGGGATGAGTGAAGTTGGGAACTTTTCCATTCATGGTAGTGAGCGGATCTTCGTCTTAGCCGCAGCCCTTATTAAAGAGAAACTTCCTGATTTTCTAGGTCTGAGGGGTATGACCGTTTCCAAGTTATTTGTGTCCTGTCCCATGGAACACTGCTTGGAAGGGGGCCATCGAGTGCACGTTGAATTCAGAGTAATCTCCTTTGAGTATGTTTTTAACGTGTGTCTTTGAGAGAGACTGGCAGAGCAGTATGTTGTTTACCATGGTTTTTCTACTCCCTTCCCCTCTTTTCTTTCTGAGCCGTGTCGTAAGTCCCAGATGAAAGATGGTTGGGAAGGAATTGACCTTTTATTCCATAATTACTTTGTTGACTCTGATCCAAGATGAAGCTATTTATGGGCATTCTGATATCAGTGTAGATTAACATAAAACTCTACAAACTTCTCAAACGTTTTGAACCTTTAAATTTTTCCTTTTTTCTTTCTTTCTTTCAGTTGCATTTCAATACTGTGTTGTATCCTTTAGACACACAAGTAGCAGGAACAGATTTTGCATTTGCTCATATTTATTAAGGTTTTAGAAAACACTCCAGTTTTCGTCGCAGCAAGGGGAAAGGGATAGCATAAAATGTACGTTTAGGATTTTTCTAAGGGTTCAATTTTAATGCAGTTTTGGCTGAATCACTGTTCTTTATGCTTAGTCACTGTTTCTTACTCCAGAAACTTAATTAGGGATAACATGGTGTTTTGGTAACTTTTAAGTTGCCAATTCGTTCTTATCTAATACTTTAATGCAGTGACAATAAGCTTTTTTTTTTTGTGATTCTGGAAATGTAGGTGGGTGGAGTTTTGTGAGTGTTATCAGAGAACTGGAGTTTCCGACATAGGCAAACTTTTATGCATTCCAAGTGTGCTGGGTATTTAATTTCAATCCAATATTTCTCCATCTCTAGCACTGAAGACTTCTAAAGAATACAAAGTGTCCTAATAAAATACCCATTAAAGGACAGTAATACTTTGAGATAATGTATATAGTTAGAGAGGTACTTTGAGGTCACCACATAGGTGTTGGTTAATATGTGTTTACTATTTGATATACTATGTTACTGAAATGTGACTTTTAATGGGATTAAGCCCTTATGCTATTTTGTATGATTTGGGATACATCTTTTAACTGATTTCCTATGATTGTTTCATTAAAAGGACATTGTATTTGTAGAATTCTTTGACAAAGTCCTCAATCAAAAGGCTATATAAAATATCTAATTTCAAATTCAGTTTGATGAAATACGTGGGATTGGCATTGGGCTAATGGCTTTTGCAATGTAGGTAGCTATAT
Source organism: Callorhinus ursinus (assembly GCF_003265705.2). Taxonomy (NCBI): domain Eukaryota; kingdom Metazoa; phylum Chordata; class Mammalia; order Carnivora; family Otariidae; genus Callorhinus; species Callorhinus ursinus. The sequence continues at coordinate 60,612,573 of NW_027397068.1, read as the reverse complement.
AGTTAAATACAGATAAGCATACCTCAATTAAAACCCAGTCTCTGAAAATCCTTTACAGAAAGGGTATGTGTCTGTTTGTTTATTTTTTGAGTGGATAATGTTAACATAGGTTATTTCCTCATACAATTGCTTTTTATAAGCTTTATAAGTGTAAATGACCTGATATAAAAAATAATTTTACATAAAGCTTTGTGTATGTAAATGTGGCTGTCCTGTTAAGTGAAGTACCCCCCTTTTGTAAGGAATACATTGTATCCTTTTGGACACACACATAATTATAACCAACCTTTGTAGAGTTCTAGGTTGTTTTCACAGTAGAATAATTGCCTTATGGTCACAAAGCTGAGATTCCTTGGAAGCCCATTCCCCAATGCCATGCTGCCCATTTTAATAAGCTGAGTACCGCCATTTGGGTGGATTATTTTTGTCTGAGTATCAGCACAAACAGGTTCTGGTCCGAGTATTAGATATTAGTATTATTTTAATTTCTGATGTAAATCTGTAATAATTTCATTTGCTTATTTAGTGGAGAACATTGCAAGTAGTTAGAACTTTCACTTTGGAATAAGTTACTCGTGACCGTATTTAGACATAGAAGATATATGTTTTATTATATCATAACTGGAAGGGTGAAAAATTTGACATTTTCCATTTAATTAGGTCATCATTCTATAAAAAGTCAGAACTAAAGTTTAATAAAAAGAATGTATACAGTGTAACCCATTTAACCATTTTGGACTCATCAGGAGGGCATGTGCTTTGAGTTGGGAGTTTAATGATAGAGGATTTTCAATCTTGCCTAGTCACCACCACCCTCCGCCCCTTTTAAACCAGTTAAGATGTCCCAACTGAGAGTATAGATTTATTATGGTCTTTAAAACTGATTGCATTTGATCACAAATCAGCCAGGAGGTGTTTGTATTTAATATTAATTGTACAATTAATTGTATTACTCTGACTAGTACCTCCGACTGTACAAGAAGGATGAGACTTGCTTAGAGGAGCTTATAACTGATTGCTAAATGTAAAATTTCAGTCATGGACTTACTTGTGTTAACTAATGGAACAAGTCTGTCTATAGTTCCATTTCATCCTCACACTGAAGCAACATTTTATTGTTTGAGTGGAATTCTGTTTCATCTAGTACCATATTAACTGCAATATTAAGCAGTCGGCTGGTACCACTTCCTTTTTTGAGCTTCTTTTGTTAGCCCAGTACCTACTCAGGCACGTGCAACATGTGTGGACACCTTCCTCCACCTCTGCTTTTCTTTTTGAAGCTGATGCCTTCTATATTCAAGTAACCAATAACCAGAGCACAGAGTTGATTAGGGAGTTAAAATAGTGGAACAGTATACTGGTAAACGTTTACTTGTATGCCTTCTATGACCATTTTTTAAGATTTTAAAATAATGGAAGGTTGAAATTAACTTTCTTTGACTTCCTTTTCCCTTTGACTTGCTTTTTCATAGACGATTTATCTTTCTCAATATATAATGCTTGGAACATATGACTTAGGTACTCAGTAAATGTTGGAGCACTATTGCCTTTTTGTAACTGGTACAATAAGGTATAATTTTGACTCAGTCTGATTGTATAATACTAGGTCTGTAAGGTTGTATTTTTTCATGAAGTATGTAGTTTTCTATGAAATCAAAAATCTCATTTTGTTTTGGAATCCATTTGGCTGTTTCTTACAGTATAATCTTTTCATTTATTTATGTTTCTAAAATAAGTGAAGCTCCAATTAGGCACAGTCTGGAATATAGGAAACACAAGAATGGATGAGACAAGAGATGGTCCTGCCTCCTTCATGGAGCTTATAGTTTTCCTGTTTTCCTGTCGGGGCAGATATTAAAGGATAATGATTTACTTAGAGTTGTGACTAGTTTTACAAGGAAAAATGCAATGTGTATTGAGCACACAGCATAATATGGGATCCATACCTTGACTTTGGTATGTGGAAAGTAACATTTAAGCTGAGACTTAAAGATTTGAGGCAGCAGTTGGGGGGGGGGGTGCTGCGCATGTGTACATGTGTCTTGGTAACAGAGGCACACATAGCAGCAGGCTGTGTTGAGTGCTTTGGGTGACTTGACTTAGCATATTTTAAAATCACGCTAACTTGCAATGCTTTATTTATCTCCTTAATTATTTTAATGAATCTGGAAAAATAAAGAAATGGTTTTTTGAGGGCAGTTATTTTTATGTATAGAAATAGCTTTAAATGACAAGGCCTCCTTTCACTGTATGGGAGAATGCCATGTCTTAGAACTATTTTTATGGATTGCTTGTCAGTCACAGAGTATGAGTTGGCCAAGAATTTCTATTGGAGAAAATTGAAACTATTATAAAGTATTTAATCATTTACAAATATTTTCTAGTCTAATGAGACTTTTTCCAGCCATTCAACTTTAAGTGTAAATTATAGAGATGTTATTTGGAATGCTAAGATTCTTTTTCCAGAGGGTTTAAGAAAACTTAATATTGAGGAGTCTTAAATTAAGCTTATCTTGAACTTGAAGCCTCGGTTTTAACAACATGTTTTCTAATGGGCCTGCTGTGTCACTGTTCAACTGATAAATCAGGGACAGATGTTTTAAACCCGTCGCAGGATTTATGAGCAATTGCAGAATACCTTATGGAGGCATTTTAATCCGGTAATGATCTTGATTAGAAAAAGGATGGATCTGGAAATTTTAAATTCTGAAGCTGAGGATTCTATCCCCAGAATACTCTTTGGTTATTATCCAGTGCTTTTTCTTAACTTACTTTGTAATATATTTACTTGTAAAATGGAATTAAACTTGATTCCTACTTTGCTGTTTTGAGAATTGCTAAATTTATATTCTTGTTCTGTAAGTTTGTACTATTATAAATGCAAGTTATTTTAAAAATAGTTTTAAACACTGATATTCAAAGCAAAGTTATGTGTTACTGTAATTACAAAGGACCAAAAAGACTTTCTTGACCACAGGGGTGATCAAGTGTTGGAATAAACTGCAGGTAAAGTTGTGTAACCTCCATTCCTCAAATAACATCTTAAAATTGGATCACCAGTTACTAAAGTGCTGCCTATTTTCTTAAACTTTTATGAGTAAACAGATCTGTTGTTGTCCAGATGCATTGGTCGGATATAGATTGAAGTCCTAGCTCTGCCATTTACCAGGGAGATGACCTTGGGCGAGTCCCTTAAGCCTGTCTGAACCTCAGTTTCCTCTGGGTTGTTAAGAGGATTAAAGGACACCGAATGAAATGGTATATGTAAGGAGAAAATTGGTACATAATTAGTGTGCTTTTTTCCTTCTCAGTCTACTTCAATAAATAAATATTGTAGCCTCATTGCTGTGGATGCTTTTATTTTTATTTTTGAAACATTTTTCTTATTCCAAGGGGAGTAGTGTGGAACAAACTATTTTGAAGCTAGAGAGCCCTCTATGTCTTCCTTTCAAAGTTATTGTTTTGCATTTAACTTAGTTGTTTGTAGCAGTTGCTATTTTAAACAGTTTTGAATTAAGTGATGTTTTTGAGATATGTTCTGCCTGGTGTGGTCATGTGATGTGCACATAACATAAAGTGTTCCTACAAGTTATGAGAGCAGTGGTCACTTCTTTGGAACTGCTTGTATTTTTAGGTTCTCTCTTAATAACAGTCAAGCTTATAACCCTCAGCATGTGAGATGAACTCCCTCTAGTTGTTGCAAAATAAGAAAGCTACAGCTGTTTTCACAGTCTAATCACTCTATGACATTTGCCTTAATTCTTACTAACATTTCTCTTTGAACATCTGCTTAATTTACAAATGTTTGTCATCTTTAGTCTGTCATTTCTTCTGTTATGACCCTTTTAGCATGTCTGTGTTTAACTTACAGGTTCTGTCTTAACCTAGAAAATGTATGGGGATAAACATTCAGAAGTATTTGTAATTTTTATTTTTTTATTTTTATTTTTTTAATTTTTTTTTAAAGATTTTATTTATTTACTTGACAGAGAGAGACACAGCGAGAGAGGGAACACAAGCAGGGGGAGTGGGAGAGGGAGAAGCAGGTTTCCCGCTGAGCAGGGAGCCCGATGCGGGGCTCAATCCCAGGACCCTGGGATCATGACCTGAGCCGAAGGCAGTCGCTTAACCGACTGAGCCACCCAGGCGCCCCGTATTTGTAATTTTTAAACACAATTAAAAAATACAGTTTTGTTGTTAAATGCATGCCTTGTTCTCCCCGCCTCCTTCCTGCCCCCCAGCGTCAGTAAGTGCCATCATATCAACTCAGAACTGTTCTACTTAATCAGTAGAGCTCTGTCAGTATGAGGTAGACTTTTGTTATTGTTTGAGGAAAATCAGCCCTGGACTGGACAAAAATAAATAGCAATTTCAGGATTAATTAGTTTACATTAACCACCTGAAACCCAGATAGCATTTATGGAAAAATATGTCAGAGAGCTGGTAATCTTTTATGCACTGAAGTGAAGAAAATAGGCTAAGAATCAACTTCTTACCCAGAAAATTATTACCTATTACAACGTAATTTAATTTGGGAGATGTTGCGATGAGTTGCTTGTCCCGTATGGAGGTAGAGATGTATAATAAGTAATTGGCTGTAGAGGTCTGAAGTCTGGGAGAAGGATCTGGGCAAGAGGTAAGTTTTCAGCATATGGGTGGTAATTGAAGCTTTTGAGAAATTGAGAGCACCCAGGGAGAATGAATAGAATGAGGAAGAAGTGACATGATCCCTGGAGAAGAGGAATATTTTAGAAAAAGAGATTACGGAATAACCAAAAAGGTAGGGAGGAAACCAGGGAAATGTATCATCCTAAGGAAAGACAAATAGTTCACAAAGGAGGGGGTAGTCAGCATAATGAGGTAAATGGCCAAGGAAGATGAGGTCTAGAAAAAATGCCCTTTGGATTTAGCACCAAGGGTCTCAGAGCAGTTTTAATGACTGTTGGCTAAAAGAAAGCCAGATTACAGGGATGAAGAGTATATGGGAGAAATGAAGGGTTTTTATTGTTTTTTTTTAATTGTTTTTTTTCTTCTGGAAGCTTGACTAGGAAAAAAGAATAGTAGTAGAAGAGAGATACTGTTTTATTATTTAGGTTTTTAAAGATGAAATAGTTTTTTAAGTTTTTACTTCTCATAGGGACAAGCCAATAAAGAAGTTGAAGATTATAGACAAAGATACATCGAACAGGATTAATAATTATAATTAAATCAGTATATTGTGCTGATGCTTTCTCTATTTTTGTATAAAAGTTTTCTTGATAAAAGCAGTAAAGACCATTAGGTATCTGTAAACCCCTTCTGTTATTTTATAGATACTATTTCTCAGCTCAGATCCTTAGTGAATTCCTGTTACCTGAAGTCTGGACTCCTTAGAGTAGTATATAGTACAGTCCTCATGATTTGCTTTATTTCTGTCATCCTGCCCCATGTCTCACAGCTACCTGGCATTTCACCTTGTGATCCAGCAATACTGGGAAACTTGAGGTTCCCTGAATGTGTTTTGCTACTTCTTGTTTTTCTCCATTTACATATGTTGATAATTCAGCGCTGAGTATTTCCCTTCCTTTCCAATTCTTCCCTCCTATGCTTAAGATTTCCCATCTTTGAAGACTACTGTGAATTCTTTAGCCTCTACCCATAGTGATAATTGTCTTCTCTGTGTTACCATTTTACCTCTGTCAGATTGATCACATAATAGTGTGAAATGATTTTTACTGTTGTCTCTCTGACCTCCTGCTCTAGCTCCTTGAGAGGAGTTACTAATTTTTATATTGTCACACCAGACACAGTGCCTGGTACATAGTAGTTAAACAATAAATAGGTGTTGCATGAGTGAATGGAAGGTGTGGCCCTCGGAAGTAAGTGACTTGCCCATAGCCACGAACTGGAGCTAGACTTAGATTTTCTGGGTAAATTCCCTGTATGTTTTAATTAAGGCTTACTCTGGTGATTTGTTGTAGAAGGTATTAAGGCATATGTAGAAGGAGTGATCAGTAGATGAAATCTTAAATGAATTCCTATATTTGAAGGGAATAAAAAGAAAACTTCTAATAGTTTTAGTTAAGTATATTCACGAAATTTAGATCATTCTTTCAGGAATATGATGAGGTCAATGTACTATGGGGTGCTTCCGAACCAGTTTAATTGAAACTAAAATATAAAAGCTAAAGCCTTCTTTGAAATCTAAAAGTCAAATATGCATTAATTTGTTTTTAGCATCCTTTTGTATACTACACAGTATACTAGAATTTAAGCATTATATTTTGAGACATTTGGCCGCTTAGGCATATTGTTATATGCTATGTAAAAATGAACTTTTGCATTGTTACTTGAAATGAGTGCTTAAGTGGTTTCAAGATGAATTGATTATATATAAAATAAACTTGATAAGTGTGCTTATTTTACACATATACCTTTATGACTTGATTTTTGTTACTCAACAATTTCTAAAAATCAACCACTTCTTGCCTAACTTGTTATCTTTTTTCCGTCTCAACAACTAGAGCTGGACGGGCCGTCATGGAGGAGAAGCTGCTGCATTCGCACTGTGTGAATTGTGTCAGTAGACGCTGTATGACCAGACCAGAGCTTGGGATTTCCTGTGACTTGATTGGTTGTCCGTTGGTGTGTGGAGCAGTTTTCCATTCTTGTAAAGCTGATGAGCATCGACTTTTATGTCCATTTGAACGTGTGCCTTGCTTAAATAGTGACTTCGGCTGTCCATTTACAATGGCTCGAAATAAAGTTGCTGAACATCTAGAAATGTGTCCCGCAAGTGTGGTGTGCTGTACTATGGAGTGGAACCGATGGCCAGTTAGTTATGCAGATCGGAAATCGTATGAAAATCTAAGCAGAGATGTTGATGAAGTGGCACAATTAGATATGGCTTTGGCCCTTCAAGACCAAAGGATGCTTTTGGAATCTCTCAAAGTAGCCACCATGATGTCAAAAGCGACTGATAAAGTATCCGAACCTAGAGAACAGATCTCCGTTAAATCAAGTGTCCCAGAAATACCACATGCTAATGGTTTGGTGTCTGTTGATGAAGAATCTTACGGTGCACTTTATCAAGCAACGGTAGAAACAACCAGAAGTTTGGCTGCTGCTTTAGATATCTTGAGTACTGCCGCAAGAGACAGTGGCATGTTGAGTACAAGTCTTCTTCGCGCTTCCCCAGATGAAATGAATGAAGAGCAAGACACCAGAGGAAGCTTGCAGAATAGACCCTTGAAAGACCAGGACCATTTTTATGAGGATGAGATAGGAGCAGTAGGTGGAATTGACCATAGTGACACAAGTCTGAATGTCCAGTCTGAACAAAATGGTTCAAGTGATTTATTGTGTGACTCGAATACCAGTTCTTATGGCACTTCTCTTTGTAATGGCTTTTCTTTGGAAAATATAGGTACACAGGCCATAGACCCAAATCAGAAATTACATGGTGATTCAAAACAAAGGAACTTAACAAATGGAGAATGTATAGCATCAGATGGCACTTCACAACCTTCCAGTTCACTTTCAGTAGCAGCACAACTTAGGGAAGTAATACCATCTGGTGCTTTGCCTAATGGCACTGTTCAGCATATCCTCATGCCAGATGATGAGGATGAAGGAGCATTGTGTTGGAGAAAAGTAGACTTAGGGGACTTGAGGAATGTGGATGTCTTATCTTTCAGTCATCCTCCTTCATTCAAATTTCTTTCTAACTCATGTTGGTCTAAACCAAAAGAAGATAAAGCAGTAGATACATCAGATTTGGAAGTTGCAGAAGATCCAATGGGCCTCCAAGGAATAGATCTAATCACAGCAGCATTGCTGTTTTGTCTAGGAGATTCTCCAGGTGGGAGGGGTATATCTGATAGTCGCATGGTTGATGTTTATCACATTGACTTTGGGACTCAGACTTTTTCACTTCCATCTGCAATATTAGCTACCAATACAATGGTTGGGGAAATAGCTTCAGCTTCAGCTTGTGATCATGCCAACCCACAGCTTTCAAATCCAAGTCCTTTTCAGACACTTGGGCTGGATTTAGTATTGGAATGTGTTGCTAGGTACCAACCCAAGCAGCGTTCAATGTTTACATTTGTTTGTGGGCAGTTATTTAGAAGAAAAGAATTTTCTTCACATTTTAAGAATGTGCATGGTGACATTCATGCTGGACTCAATGGCTGGATGGAACAGAGGTGTCCTTTAGCATATTACGGTTGTACCTATTCTCAGCGTAGATTTTGCCCATCAACACAAGGAGCAAAGATTATACATGACCGCCATTTGAGGTCCTTTGGAGTTCAGCCATGTGTATCCACAGTATTAGTAGAGCCTGCTAGAAACTGTGTGTTGGGATTGCATAGTGACCATCTAAGTAGTCTTCCTTTTGAGGTCCTGCAACATATTGCAGGCTTTCTTGATGGCTTCAGTTTATGCCAGCTCTCCTGTGTATCCCGGTTAATGAGGGATGTGTGTGGCAGCCTGCTTCAGTCTCGTGGAATGGTCATACTGCAGTGGGGAAAAAGGAAGTATCCAGAAGGAAATTCGTCATGGCAAATAAAAGAAAAGGTTAGTTTAATCTTAACTGTATCATCTCCTTATTTGACATACAGTAGACAATGTTGCAGAATTAATAAAATTAAGATCTTGTTGAGAAATTGACCATCTTAAAACTTACACTTTAATCTGACAGACTTTTTAAAAATAATAGCTAATGAAAAACGAGGTTAGAATTATTTGTCATAATCACATATTTATTACAGACATCCCAGTTCTAATCTAATATGGCCGAGGTCACTTGTTTTTTCAGTTGAGCAGTTCTATACTCAGTTCTTCTGTAACAGCTCCTTTTGAGTCCATGTTAACCACCTTCCAATTTGAGCTCCATCTGAAACATTTTCACCATAGGACAATGGAGGAAGCAAGGAGAAGGTTTTCTGCTGCTTACAATTGGCAGTTTCTCTCCATTCCTAGCAACTTCTTTCTTAGTTATTTCAGGTAGAACTTAAATAGGGAGAAATGAGAAAAATTATAACTGCTACACTAGTAAGTGACCAATGGAGTATTTGGGGGCTAGAAAACATGATGGATGTGGAAATGTGTTAGGTTGAAGTGGGAGGAAAGAGTAGGATACTTGGATTTGATATTGTTGGTGGAGGGCTCTGGGTTAGTACGGTACAAGAGAGAGTTGCATATTGGAGGCTTGAACTGGAGATTTAGGCAGATCTGGGAGCAAGTCTTGAGTCCACCATTTTTCTTTTGTGAAAATTACTTTTTCACATTTTATTTTATTATGATTATGATTATTATATTTTTAAATAATCTCTACACCCAACATGGGGCTCAAACTCAAAACCCTGAAATCGAGAGTTGCATGCTGTATTGACTGAGCCAGCCAGGCGCCCCTACTTTTGCCCACCTTCTGTTTGAGGCACTATCTAATAGAAACTAGAAGACATTATAAGTATCTTTTATTGCAGGAGTTTTTTATATTAGAACAACTTATAATATGACATTTTGCATTTTATAAAGTAGAAAAAATTTGGTAAATTTTACCTTGGTTGCACAGGGTTCAAATTTCTGGATACTTTGTTCTTACCACCCTTAGGTTTTCTCTGACTTTTACTTATTGCTCCAGCTTTTCAGAATTCTGCATCTTCTGTGTTCTTCTGAGGCTTTGACCAACAAATGAACACACTATTTATTTTATGATTTTTTTTTTCCAAATGGGAATTTTGGTGGCAGAAAGTTTCATACTCGCTGTGTATATGTATGTATACACATACAGAGGACTTGGTGTCTTTCTTCCATTTGGGATGGGACACTCTGAGCATAGTCTCATTTTGTCCTTGCCCACTAGTATTGACCTATGAGGTGAAGTATTTTCTGGGCATTCTATTCCTGAAGAAAATCTTATCTACTCTTGGAGTTTAAATTGCCATCATTTATACAGATTACTTACACATCTATATCCCAGCCACTTTCTCCTGAACTCCAGAGCCTTGTATATAAGCATCTCCACTTGATTATCTCACAGCTTCATCAAACTCAACATGTCCAACCCATTCCACATCTTTATCCCTCTTTTTTTTTTTTTAAGATTTATTTATTTTAGAGAGCTTGCATGCACAGTGGGGAAGGCCAGAGGGAGAAAGAGAGAATCTCCGCACTGAGTGCAGAGCCTGTTGTGGAGCTCAGTCTCACTACCCTGAGATCATGACCTGAGCCGAAATCAAGAGTCGGATGGTCAACTGACCGAGCCACCCAGGTGCCCCTCTGTCCCTCTTAATCTCAGCAGGTGGCGGGGTGCCTCGGTGGCTCAGTCGGTTAAGCGTTTGCCTTTGGCTCAGGTCATGATCTCTGGATGCTGGGATTGAGCCCTGCGTCAGGTGCGTCAGGCTTCCTGCTCAGCGGGGAGTCTGCTTCTCTCTCTCTCTCTCTCTCTCTCCCCCCGCCCCTCCCCTTTACTTATTCTCTCTCTCTCTCTCTCTCTTTCAAATAAATAAGTAAACAAAATCTTAAAAAGAGCTAGGAAAAAGCTTAATTTAAAAAAATCTTGCAAGTGGCATTATCATCTATCAAATTGCCTAAACTAGGAATTTGGGAGTTAAGGTTGACTTCTTTTTTTCCCCTTTATTTCCATATCTGGGTAATCATAAAGTCCTCTTGAGTCTCCCTTCTTCCCACCTCTCAGGTTTACTTTACTGTTTCCACCGCCATTTACCTACCTCTGTCCCCTTCAGCTCTCTCTCGGTTACCACAAGAGCCTGACTGGGTTTCTGTTCCTAATTGGGTCCCTCTCCAACATACTCTCTATGTAAGGACTAGAGTGATAAATATTTTCTTAAATACAGTTCTTACACTGTAGTGTTTAAAAACTTTAATGCTTGTTCATTGCTCTGGGACACAGAAGGACTCCTTAAAGAACCATTTAAGACTTTTTATAATCTTGTCCTTACTTACCTCCTCAGTTTACTCTTGTCATTTTATATTCCAGCTATGTTGGTTTACTTACAGTTTCCTGATGTTTTCTTTCTTGACGTCTTGCCCTAAGGCCTTCAAATGTGCTATCCCTAATACAGTACCTACATCTGCGCATTGGCAATATGCTAGACAGTGTGCTAATAAGCATTTTACTTCTGTTTACCTATTTAATCTACTCTCTTTATTTTATGGATGAAGAAACTGAAGTTTAGAGAGTTGAAGTAACTTGTCCAACTAATTGATGGATTCACACCTAGGGAACCTGTCTTTCGAGCATGTGATCTTCATCTTCTCGCTATATAGCCTGCTCACTCTACAGATCTTACTTCTTCAGGAGAGCCTCTGGAACCCCTCCCTGAAGCTTTCAGGGAGGTGTACTGCTCTGTGTTCGTGTGGTGCCCCATAAGAGTCCCCTACTCTGTATATCCCTGCTAGAGCACTCTCATGCTGTATTGTAATTCACTGATGACTTGCCAGTTTCATTAGGCTATCAGTTCCTTGAAAAGTGAGACTCTCTGGGAACCGAAACATCTGCTGCCTAGAACAGCACTGCCATATCGTGGGCACTAAGTAAAGACTTGAGGAAGACTTCTGAACGAAAAATTGGCCCATTGCTAAGAAGCCTCGTGCAGGAGATGAGAATCATCCATTTTTTTCTGAGTTTGTTTCACCAGACCCTTGTGGAAATGGGGTGACTGTCTGCCACCATTGAGTCTTTCATGAATTTGTTTTGCTGAGGCTTAATAAAATTCCTAATTCTTCTGTAGTTTTATAGGTATAGGTAATTGTAAGGGAGGCTAGTGATATCTGTAGTGTCTATTGGTAGCTACTCTCTAGACCTTCGTGGACTCCTGGGAAAGAACTCCCCAGGAGGCGTAATTGATACAACCCTAAGGAATATAGGGAGTAAGTACCCTTTGTGCTGAGCAGTGGTGATTTCTCTTGCCAGCTGAAAAGTAAAAGTGTTCTCAGGGAATTTGAAGGCATCTAGCCACCTTGGAAGGCATTGCCCTTCTTTCCTGAGAAGCTCTAATGAGTGCTGAGGGCTCTCCTCCAATCCACGGCCACTTTCTAGAGTATCTGCTGTGTACTGTGCATTCAGAGTGCTCTACCATTTTCCTGTTGATGAGCTTAGCTAGGATGCCTGGGCCTGATCTATCCCATTCTTGCTTGTTACCTGGGTCTCTCCTCCATTTGTGCTTATTTCCTGTGTTCAGGAAGCTTTATATTTAGAACTGTGAAGGTGAGAAGGTGCCACAACTGTCCTTGCTGAGCTAATAAGATGACAGTGTTTCAAGGCTTGGAGCTGCTGAGTGGGTAAAGGGAAGTAGCTCATATTTTTACCAACAGACACATGAATAGGGATAGCAGGTGAATTTTTGCCTAGAAATGCATTTCACAATGATTTGGAATAAAATAAGATTAATTTAACAAAAGTTTTATGTAAATTTTCAGAAACATTTTGAATAAATTACCTGTATTCATGAATATTACAGAGTTACCTTTGGTACTTATAAATAGTGGAATCATAAGGTACCTTGGCAAAATATTAGTGTATTTTTTGAAAGATTTTATTTATTTATTAATTAGATTGAGTGGGGGGGGAAGCGTGAGTAGGGGGAGGAGCAAAAGAAGGAGAAGCAGAAACAGACTGCGCTGAGCAGGGAGCCTAATGCAGGGCTCGATCCCAGGACCCTGGGATCATGACCTGAGCCGAAGGCAGTTGTTTAACCGACTATACCACTCAGGCGCCCCATATTAGTCTTTTTTTTAGTATACCTCATATAGTGTCATAGGAATGGAAGAAAAACTTGGGGAAAAAAATAACACATGTATCATCACTATCTCCAGACTATGAATAACTCTATATGGCCAATTGGATAGGATGAGAGAAGAGTGTGCAATATATTATTTTAGGAAGTACCTCTGAATTTACGAGGTTATGATTTTTAATTGCTTAGGGGCGCCTGGGTGGCTCAGTAGGTTAAGCGTCTGACTTTGGCTCTGTGTGCTCAGCTGGGGAGTCTGCTTGAGATTCTCTCTCTCCCTCTCCCCTTCCCTTCACTCGTGCATACTCTCTCTCTTTCTCTCGCAAATAAATAAAATCTTCTAAAAAATTGCTTAATAAGCCAAGTTGGATATAGTTTTTAATGTTGAATTTTGCTTTTTATTTCTTTTTGGTTACTGCATTTATTGAAGTTAAAATGTCATAGAAGTGATTTTTCCTACAAGTATTTAATAAACAGATCTGCCTCCAAATGGATTTACTCCTTTTCAGTTTTGTAGCTAACTGCTTGGAACTTTATATTGGATATTTCTCTAACAGTAGAAATGTTTGCAGTTGGAGTAAGAAGTGTATTTTGATTCTTTAAATTGACTTGTTTAAATCTGAAATAGAATTTTCTTTTAGGTATGGCGATTCAGTACTGCATTTTGTTCTGTTAATGAATGGAAATTTGCTGACATCCTAAGCATGGCTGACCACTTGAAGAAATGCAGTTACAATATTGTAGAGAAACGGGAGGAAGCAATCCCATTACCGTGTATGTGTGTGACACGAGAACTCACTAAAGAGGGACGTTCACTTCGCTCAGTTTTAAAACCTGTACTTTAAAAACTGTAGCTCCACTTGCACATACATGCAGACACCTAGTATAATTTCTTTGTAATATGTGATACTTTATTAATGTATTAAAGATTACAACTAGCTAAATTTATTGCCACTATGTATATAATGTTTTGAAGTGACATATATTTTTATAAAGTACTGTTTAGTTGGAAAAAAGTTGCCTTAATGTTTGAAATGTGTGAAATTTTTGGAACTTGCTGGACAGGGTGATTTAATTTTTAGCTGCATATTTTCAGAATTAGTATTTTTAATGGTGTGCATATTTTGGTTTTTAAATTTTTTGTTTCTTAGTTTAACAAGATCCTGACCAAACAATTTGTCCCTCATGTTTTCTGTGGGTTATAACCCATGCATTCAGAAAGCAAAACTTTGATTCAAATTTTTGCAGCATAGGTTTTTCAGATAAAGACATTCAGTTGCTTAAGGACTGCCATAAGATCATTATAAGATTTTTATTTTCTAGTGCTCCCCTTACATGATCGTGGATACATAGATGATCTTTACTGTATATTTACATAATATTTAAAATCATGACTAGTGTTTGGTAATGCATTTATCATGTTCTAAAAATACCCACAAAACTGTTTTCACCTTATGTATTTGCAACTGTCATACAGAGAGTGACCATGTGCAACTTCCTTTTTTCTTAGACACCACATCCAAAGACTCACGGCAGCGTGTTTTATGACAGGTTAAAATGAAAACCAACACAAAGTCTGTGAATTTATTTTAATTTGAAACTGTTCACGGTATGATGTGTTTGCTAGGCTTTTGATATTTGGAAAGAAGAAAATATACCTCATTTAAAGTTCAGATTGGGCATATTGTGTGAATAAATTTCAAATATTCGGAATGCAAAGGGCTTAACTTTCTTTCCTAAGCATTTAGAATTTTTGCCTCTGTTTGTTTATAAAAATCACAATTATACTGTTTTAAGATATTTAACAATGTGAAATTTGGTATCTTTGTAAGATGACAATCATGAAATGGAGAAACCTGTCTCGGTTGACAATCTTAAAACATTTCCAGGTTTATTTCCCATAGACTTCTCTACCAAAATAGTAAGAATTGTATCTTTGTGTAAAGATAAGGTATAAGAGAAAAATATGCAAAGTCCTATTCTTGAAGTACTTAATTGTAGTTTTCAAATTGATTTACACTATTATTAACCTGATGTGGTCAATTAAAAAAATGAATATATCAGTATTTAGAAATAAGTTGCAAAGATGGGGAATACTTAAATAATTTGTTTTAAGTAACTTCTGGTATTTGGTAGTCTGAAGTGGTGACAAGTTATTTTGCTATAAAATATCAAACTTCTATTGTGTCTTCTCTTCCAACATTGGTCCCTGAGAGTGCTCTGTTGTTTCTAGGATAACAATACTATGGCAGTCAGACTGGGCAGAGATGTTCCTTGGGCATTAGAAAAGAACTCTGAACTGCTTCCGGCTTCTTTTGGTTGGATCAGGCCCTTACTGCAGTTGAAAATACAGCATGAAAGACTAATCAATTGTTTTGTCTCACCTGTCATTTCAGTTAGTAGAATAATTATTTCTCAGTGCTTAAACTTTCAACTGTGAGGTTGAATTATATAAATAGTCTGTTTCTGAAAAAGTCAGAAATAAGATTGAATACTGTAAAATATAACTGCCTTTTAAAGTTTTGCTGAAGAATGTGTCTGGTTAGGATAGCACAAACATTAACTTTTTGTTTTATGGTTGTGCTTGTTTGGTTTTTAAGTTTAGACTTCTTGTGTTTACACTGGATCATGAGATATTTAACAGTTTTCCACCTTATATTTCTTTTACACATCTTTGGCTGTTTTTTGTTTGTTATGCCACCATACGATTTTGTTAAAATGTTTTCTTTGTGCAACATTTGTTCAAATTCTAATAAAAATAATATTTTCCCTTTATGTGGCTCAGTAACTTAAAAGGAAAAACTTTCATTTAAATAAAATTTTAATACTTGACAAATTCCAAACACAGTGTTTCCAAGTGTAGATTTTCTGCATATTGTAGTTGTTTGTTGATTATCATTGCTCACCCATGTTTTACTGGTGAGCGTTCATTTTTTTTTTTTTATTAATATGGAAAACTCATTAGCTAACTTCTGTGCCCCTTCAGTGTCTTCCTGAAAGTAGTCCCATCTAGGGGTATTGTAAGGCTGAAGAGTTCCTGGCAATATTGTTTTAAGAAAACTTGTAATGGGAACAATCTATCTAGCCTTTTAAACGTGAACAGGTTTGTATGTCAGTTAATTGTCATTTGAGAAGTCTTTGTTGATTTCTTAGTGTTTTTTTTTTTTTTAAGGTTTTGTTTATTCATTTGGGAGAAAGAGCATAGAGGGAGAAGCAAGACTCCCAGCTGAGCAGAGAGCCTGATGCAGGGCTTGATCCCAAGACCCTGGCTCAACCAACTGAGCCACCCAGGTGCCCCATGATTTCTTAGTTTTTTCTAACCAGCAAGATAAAGGGCAAGTATCAGGTTGGAAGAAGATAATCTGTCTTCACTTTTATCTGCTGCCTCCTTCGCCAGAACTGCATGTCTTTTTCTCTTTCTCTCTTGAGAGTGTACTCTTGCCCGCTTGCCCTCTCCCTCTCTTTTCATTAATTTAATAACTACAGTGTCACCTTTTATATAATTATCTCCCTCTCTCTCTGTCTCTCTCTGCAGTTGCCTTTTGAGTCTCACAGATCACTTATAGTAGAGGTTCCCAAAATGTGGTCCCTGAGCCAGTAACATCAGCATCACCCGGAAATTCATTAGAAATGCAGATTCTTGGGTCTCTCTGTAGACTTAACCAGGAACTCTGGGGTGGAAACCCAGCAGTCTGCTTTAACAAAGGCCTGTGGGGGATTCTGAGGCACAGTAAAGTATGAGAACTTAGAGAAGAGCCTGTCTCTGAATGATGTGGTATTGGAGTGGGTATATGTGTGTGTATATACACACAGGTATAATCCAAAATTAAGAGTAATGGTAATTTGTTGTTAATGGTTAAGTTAATTGATGTATGTTGTCTCAGTCTTATAGCTATATGACAAAATACATTGGGTACCATGGTGGTTGGACATTTTTTTAAAAACTAGTATTTACTAGTATTTAAAATTTACTGTTATTACTGGTATTTCACTTGTATTTCTTCTGTTTAAAGTAAATTGCAGTGCAACTTATAGTTCACTAGCATTAACCTTTAGACTAACCATCATTCTCTTGTTCAGTGGTTGTAGAGTCATGTGAACATACTAGATTTCTAGGATAAAAAGAGTAGAAGTAGACAAATACTGGGTTAAATCCTACAAAAATATTTGTAGGAATCTTTTCAACCCTATCATTAGGAGATATTAAAGGTTGAGTTTCTGGTTTATCAGAAGTATAGAATCTTTTTTGGTCTTTGACCCTGTGCTACATAGCCCATCAATGTAGTTGTTATTATTAACAATGTAGTGTTAATTATTAACACATTAATAACAATGTGTTCTTATTAGGTGTGTAAGTAAAGACCAACTTTAGTAAACTTCTTTCTAAATAAAATGAAGAGGAAGGATGGTTTCTTTCTAATGTTACCTTTATGTAATTATTTTCTTTGATTTAAAAGATCAAAGTAAGTTCAAAAGATAAATCCTTTCAAATTTCTATTTTAATGATGAAAAAACAGAGGTACTCAACATTGAGGTACTGATGACTGGGGGTATTTCAGAGAAATGTGTCCTGACATGGTCCACTTTTCTACTTTACCGATGCAGAAGGAGAAGGGACAGGGTGCCTGGGTGCTCAGTTGGTTAAGCGACTGCCCTCGGCTCAGGTCATGATCCTGGAGTCCCGGGATCGAGGCCGGCATCGGGCTCCCTGCTCAGCAGGGAGTCTGCTTCTCCCTCTGACCCTCCCCCTCTCATGTGCTCTCTCTCTCTCTGTCAAATAAATAAATAAAATCTTTAATTAAAAAAAAAAGGAAGGGACAGTTAGATATAAGGAAATTACTTTGGAAAATATTGTTGCCTACAATACTTGATTCCTAATATGTGTTTTGGAAAGAAATATTGGGTAATACCAAGAGGGGAAAAAAGTAGAAATAAATGAAGTATGGGTGTTGATCTGAAAGTCCTTTGCAAAAACTAGGTCTTTTGCTGAGTTTTTACAAGTATTCTTTTGTATCCGTGATTGATAAAGTTCTATAAATTTATTGTTTATACATATATTTATTTGCATGTATAATCTCCATAAATTGGCCAAGTAGATTTTAATATATCTTGAGATATATTAATGGACATACATCTTGAGGTGCTTTTTTTTTTTTACCTTAGAACATTACAAAACTGACATTTTGTATTCAGAATGCTTGACATTGAAATGTATTATTTGGGGAGTGACTTTTCATTAATTTAATAACTACGAAGAAATGGGTTATCAAGATGCTTCATGAATGTGCTCTATAGAAATACAGTAAAAAGTCACTGATATGAATCTCCTGTTTTATTTTTTTTTCTTTTTGACATGCTGGTCTGAGTTATTGTTGACTATGAAGGAAAACATTTCTGAAGCAAACTGACAACATAAGTATGTTTCTTTTTACTAACACCAAGGTTCTTAAGCATCCCCCAAATCATTTTATTAATCTATTTGCATGCAAGTATTGTGGTAGGAAATGGTTCTTCAATACATAGCTAGTTCTAGCAGTGGTAAATATTGTGTGTTTGAAAGTAATAAAACTGCATTTCTGTTGAACTCTTAAGACTGACCAACTCATCAAGTCAAATTATCCTTTCCCAGGACAAGCAAATTCATCAGGTTTAATTTTTATGTTTTTCTAATATAAATTGCTAGAATTATTTTTTTTCTCAGACAAGATCCTTAAACAGATAAATAGGTCGATGTATGTGTTGGTTCATTCTTTGGCAAAAGAACTGACTGGAGTTAGAGAGCTTTCCATATCCCTTTCAGTCAAAGAGTAACATTAATTGTTAACATTATCATTCATTGATCTAATATAAAACAGTAGCAATAATGTGTTAATGCTCAAAAGACTGAAGTTGGAGATAGGAGATCCTACCCTTTGCTGTCCTGGAATTTTCTTTTCATTGAAATCCTCTTTTCCATGTTAATTGTCATTACTGCTTTGTTAGGCTATGAATTCAATTTTCTGACCTGGTGATCAAAATAACCTAGATGAAGTACCTAGAGTTTTTAAAAACTTGTTCTAATTGGCATATGTTGAGTAGTTTTGGTAAGTTTAGATTTGATTAAATAACATTCAGCTTCTTTTAATGTCTCAGCTCACAAATTTGTAGCCTAAAAAAACTAAAGTATCAGCATTCAGGTTTAACTACATTATTTGATTAAAAGAAATCAAACCATTGAAATGGAAATGATCATACGTATAACATCTGTTCCAGAGTAGAATTACCCAGTGAATAATTATGTCAAGTGGGTGTCTTTTATATCAATTGGTAACTTTAAAAACTATGACTTATATTAGAGATTTGAAATAGAGAATGGTATTGATTCCCTGCAACATTCCAATAGCTTTGTGATAAAAACGCTGACATGAGAAATAAATTGCTTTGAATGGTTAATAATTTAGTGGACATGAATTCTTAAGATTTTTGTGCTGCGTATAAAATGTTAAAGTTGTATCGTTCATTTTGATCAATGTTTAAGCACCAATCAGTCCTAAAAACTTGAATGCCTTCTGAAAGGTAATTGCACTGACTCATTCACTTACCTCAGATGTCATTTAGATTCCAATATATCTTTTTTTCATGATTTACATTAATAGTTGGTTTTTCCTTAAATGCTAAGGGATATGATATTTCTTGAAAAATATGCTAAGTGAAAGAACCTAGATACAAAAGCCCACAAATTGTGATTCCATTTATGTGAAATACCCAGAATAGGTAAATCCTTTGAGACAGGAATCAGATTAATGGTTGCTAGGGGCTGGCAGGGAGGGGTGGGGATGGTGGGAAGTGACTGCTTAATGAGTACTGGTTTTGTTTTAGTGATGAAGATATTCTAGAACAAGATAGTGTTGATTATACAACATTGTGAATGTACTAAATGTCACTGAATTGTACACTTTAAAATGGTAAGTTTTATGTTATATGTATTTAACCACAGTTACAAAGTGGGAGTAATTTGCAGTTACTACCAAAGCCAAAAAGTACCTTGTTCTCAAGGTTTGTGAAATGCTCAAGTTGCGGTTTAGAATTAATTTACAGCATTAGTAATGTGACAGATTTATTCAGGTTAGGGTCCTAATGAAATTCATGAATCCCATCACAGAACTGCTAAAAGCAGCAGAAATAAAGTTGTAATTCATCACAATTTCTTTATTTTAATACAATTTGGACAGTGAGCAATTGGCTTCCTTGTCAATGTTCATATTTCACCTTTTACCTTTTCTTATGATTCCTTGGGGGAACATCTTAATCACATTTTTTAAAGGTCTGTTTTTTAAAATCATGCTTTGAAAAAACAATTTGTATAATTGTCAGGATCATTTTTTATAGTTTTATACTTTGTGTTCCTTTTAAAGAGCAAATACAGTGATGTATTACATAAGACCAAATTAATAAATTGAACCATTATATACATTTTGTATTCTTTTGTGTTATCTTATGGGAAAAACATTTGAATCTTGGGATTGGTAGGTACTTTAATGATCATTTAGTGCCTCATTTTCTATTTGGAGAAATCAAAGCTGAGTTTGTCACTGTGTGTAGTTCATTCAGCAAGCATTTATTGAGCACTCATCTCAGGCACAATGGAGACTTGATTCTGGAAGGTTGTGACATGCCTAAGGCTACACAGGGAATTGCTACTTCCTTTCTCCTCCTCATCTTTCTCCACCTGCCCTTCCTACTCCTAAAATCTAGTAACTATGCCAGATGCATGGACAAATGGAGAAGTTCCAGAGAAGGAAATGGCTTTAGGCAGAGATTCACTTTAAATGGTTCTTCGCATAAATCTTCCCCAAACACTTTAAAGAGATGTTCGTTTTTTTTAAACCTTTTTTTAAAAGATTTTATTTATTTATTTGAGAGAGAAAGAATGAGAGACAGAGAGTATGAGAGGGAGGAGGATCAGAGGGAGAAGCTGACTCCCTGCTGAGCAGGGAGCCCGATGCGGGACCCGATCCCGGGACTCCAGGATCATGACCTGAGCCGAAGGCAGTCGCTTAACCAACTGAGCCACCCAGGCGCCCTAAAGAGATGTTCTTTAGTGAGGTCAAATACACATGATCATGAATAATCTATTACTTACAGAACACAATTATTAACAAATTCGCTTTCATGACTTTGGGAAGAAGTATTTTCGTATTACTTTAAACCAGTTACTTTCCACTGTTTTCTAAGGAGCTGACCTTAGAAAACTATTGATTGCATTCTTTGTTTAAAAAAGTTAAATTGCTTTGCAAATACCTGTACCTCTGATATGATTGGGGGTACATATACCACTTAAGGTATGTATATGCTCCAATTTAAACAAGTATAATTAAATCAACCAAATGAGGGGCGCCTGGGTGGCTCAGTCGGTTAAGCATCAGACTCTTGATTTTGGCTCAGGTCATGATCCCCTGGGTGGTGGGATGCTAGTCTATAGTCTAGTCAGGCTCCATGCTCAGCGGGGAGTCTGCTTCTCTCCTCCCTCTTCCTCTGTCCCCTGCACACATGCTGTCTCTTAAATAAATAAATAAATCTTAAAAAGTAAACGTTATAAATTGAATGAGGCTGATGGTGTGAACTAAACTATCAGAATAAACAGCAGATGAGGAGACTTACATTACAATAGCTTTACTCACTGCAACATGGTCTGAAGTCAAAGAGAATGGGAGGAAGTAAAATAATCGCAGTAATTCATACCGTAACAACTTTGTTGTGATTTTTCACTTGATGATTTCTCATTAACTTCATTTTATGATATTTCTATAATAGTTGGGACTTATAACCAAATACATTATTTGACCCATATTTCCTTAGTCACTTTTTCTTCCATCCCCTTGGAGGCTACATCTCTGCACTATTTCCCAAACACATTATACACTTTCATGTCGCTCAGCCTTTACTTAAGCCTTTCCTTTGTCTAGAATGCCCTCCCTGCAACTTCTTTGTCTGGTAAAACTTTGGTTCATTGTTGAGGATCCAAATCTGATGTCATCTGTTTCTTCCTAGACCATCCCAATCCATTGAGTCACTCTTGTCTATGACCTCCCCCGCTTTTTTTGCTTCAATCTCTTTTCAGTATTTATCACACTACACTGCTATTACCTGTTTGGTGGTATTTGTACACTTGTATTTTGTGGATCCCTCTAGGTAGAAACCATGTCTTACTTGGCTTTGGATCCCTGTGCTTAGCAGAGGGTCTTACACACATAGATGCCTGTTGAACTAATCATGAACAATGATTGAATAATTTTTAATGCTGTTTCGGTTAGCTTTTGCTGTATAACATGCCACCCCAAAACTTCATGGCTTGAAACATGTTTAATTAGCTCATGATTGGTTGGTTGGGCTATTCTCGTCTGGCTTGACTTGGCTTGGTTGGCTCACACATCCATGGTCAGCTGATGGGTCAGCTGGAGGTTAGATGATCTAACAGAGCCATACTGACATGTCTGGCAGTTGGCGATCTTTGGCAGGGGTCATGGGGATGATTAGGCCACATATCTCTCATCATCTATCAGGCTAGTCCAGGCTTATTTACATGGAATAGCAAGAACAGCAAGAGAGTAAGTCCCAATGTGCAAGGCCACTCCAAGTCACTGCTTGCCATATTTGTTAATGTCCCATTTTCCAAAGCAGTTACATGTCCCAGCCCAGATTCAAGGGATGGAGAAATAGACTCTACTTCAATGGGCAAAGCGGCAAAGTCATGTTGCAAATGAGTATGTGTATGGGGATGGGGAGAATCATGCCCACTTTAGTCTACCACAAATGCTTAGGAAACTTCCAAATTTGGTAGCCCGTCCTTCTCTCTTTAGATTTTTCTTATAAAAACCCTTGAATATTTAAAACTAGGGACAATTAAAAATCAAAATTATCCTCTGCTTTTTTTCTTTCTTTTTTGCAAACCGGAGAGAGTAAGAAAGTATTGAATTTTGTTCTTCAGAAAAATTTCAAAATTTCTTGAGAGTGATGGAGTCAGAATAAAAGAATCACCTTCTTGAAAGGTCTCTGTGTTTCAGTTCTCTGGGCTCAAGGGAGGACCAGGAAGTTATCAAATCCTATAGTTTCCCCATACTGGTCCATTGTGATGCAAAAATAGTGGCAAGATTTTCTTTCAAGGATGCTGGAGTAGTATGGGGTAAACATAGAAGGCATAAAGAAAAGATACCAGAACCGGAGAATGGAGAAAAGTTCGGGAAACTTTGGGGTCCAGAGTATCAGAATGGTAGCAGAGATCTGGGGAGGAGAGAAAAGGTTGTTTTGAGAAATGTTAATGTAGCTTATGTTGTGGAATTTGTTGATGTTCTTTGGCAGAGACAAGGTGTGGAATTCTTATTCCAAAAACTCTGACTCATGAATCATGCTTCCTTGAATGTAACTCAGTGTAATGACTGAGCCACATAGAACACCAATTACGTTCAGTTTACAAAATTAGAATAATAGCCCTGAAGATATAACGTTGATAAATTAGTAGGCTTCAGAAATATGTTATGAGTTGGGGAATTTATGACTGAAATTCATGTGTGGGGCTAATTCTGAGTAGCAGTGCAGTTGGGGCTGGAGGAGACTTCATTTCTGAGGGCTGCCTTAGCAGCTGCAAGTGGTGAGAGACCACGTGTTGTGGTAGCAGGGACAAGCTCTCCTCTGCCCAGGGGAGTTGTGCTAGGAAAGGGACTCCTTATCACACTCGTGTTTACAGGATTTGCAGTCATGGCCCACCTTGCATGGCGGATATTAGTAATTTGTGTATCCTTTTTTTCTGTTTTTCTTTACCACTTTTGACAGGGGGTTATGAATTTATTAATTTTTTCAAAGAACCAACTTTGTCTTTCTTAATTTTCTCCCTTGTTTTTTACATGAGACTGACTTTTG
This sequence comes from Callorhinus ursinus, assembly GCF_003265705.2. NCBI lineage: Eukaryota > Metazoa > Chordata > Mammalia > Carnivora > Otariidae > Callorhinus > Callorhinus ursinus. The sequence continues at coordinate 60,588,934 of NW_027397068.1, read as the reverse complement.
CCTCTTCTCTTTATTTCCTTTGTTTCTACCTTGTGTTTAATTTGCTCTTTTTGCCCTTTTTTAAAAAAGATGTATTTATTTATTCATTTATTTGTTTGAGAGAGAGAGAGCACATGCATGCACATGCAAGTGGGGGAGAGAGGCAGAAGGAAAGAATCTTCGAGCAGACTCCCTGCTGAGTGCGGAGCCTGACTTGGGACTCGCCAGATCCCATGGCCCTGAGATCATGGCTTGAGTCAAAAGCAAGAGTTGGATGCTTAACTGACTGAGCCACCCGGGTGCCTCTAATTTGCTCTTTATTTCCCAGCTGCTTAGTGTGGAAACTTAGATCATTGATTTTAAGTCTTTTTTTCTTTTGTAATATAGGCATCGAAAGATAGAAAATTCCCTCAAATCACTGCTTCAGTTGCATCCCACAAATTTTGATGTTATCTCATTATTATTTAGTTCAAAATACTTTTTGACTTCTCCTTTGATTCCTTCTTTTATTTATTTAGAAGTATGTCATTAAATTTCCAAATCGGGGGAATGTTATAGATAATAGCTGTCACTGATTTTCTAATTCCATTGTGTTCAGGTTTCAAAATTTTGAAATTTTTCGTGACTTTTATTTTATGACCCAGCACGTGGCCAACGTTGACGACAATCCATGTGCACTTGGACAGAATGTGTATTCTGCAGTTTGGGCTGTAGCAGTGGGTAAATATCATGCAGATGTTATATTTTCTTACTGATTTCTTTTAGCACTTGCTCTATCAGTGATTGAGAGAGGGGCGTTTAAATCTCCAACTGTGACTGTGGATTTATTTCTGTTTTCTGTTCTGTCAGTTTTTGCTTCGGGTATTTTGAAGCTCGTCATAGGTGTATACTTTTTTATTCTTGTGTCTTCTGATAAATTGGCCCTCTTTCCTTTATGAAATGTTATGCTTGATCTCCGGTAAAAGATAGCCTATGGAAAGGAAGCTCTGTGGAAAATAAAAATAGGAGAAAAAAGAATCAGGAAGGAGGGGATGAGAGATTTTGTAATTAAAAAAAAAAAAAAAGATCAGAGTAAGCCTCCTTAAGAAGACCACATTTGAGCAAAGACTTGAGGAAGTGAGTGGAGGGGCTGTCTAGGGGAAGAGTGTCCCAGGCAGGGGGTAGCAGCGAGTACAGATACCCCCCAGACCTGTGTGCTAAATAGCGTCAAGGAAGGGCAAGAAAGCCCGAGTGGCTGGGGAGGAAAGAAGGGTGGGGAAATGGGAGAGACAGAGAGGTGACGGTGAATAAGGAAAGGGTTAAGGTGTAGGCGGGGAGAGGTGGGGGGCGGGGGGCCCTGGCTGGGCTCTGAAACTATTCCTGGCAGGCCGAAGCCCTAAGATGGAGTGAACAAGAGATAAGAGAGGAGGCCCCTTGCCCCACCCCCCATGTGAGGGAGTATTTTTCTTTGGCGGCCACATTGTAATCACAGAAAATGACCAGACCTCAAAGAAATAAGTCACTAAGGATGTTATCAGTAGTCCTTGCTCAAACCAAGCCGGCCCAAGAATCTCAAGGCCACAAGCTTCCTGGTCAAGTTTTCAATAAAAGACCACCACCAAAAGCCCTCGGTGGCAACCCATTCAGGACCCCTTTCACTTTAGAGACCTTTTTCTTTCCTTTCTGCTCCCACCTTCACCTAATAAACTTTCACTTCACTTCACCCTTTTGTGTCCACGAGATTCATTCTTGGACTCCGTGAGACAAGGACCCTGCAATCCTGCAACAAGGGGAAACCGGATCAAGAGCCTTGGTTTTTGTGAGACTTTGGCTTTGACGTGAAGTGGGGATTCATGACATGGCTTTGAGTCCGACTTACTTCATGCTCTAATGTCCTCTTACAGGGATAATTCTGGCTGCTGGAAGAGTTTAGGTTATAGTGGAGCAAGGAATAGAAGCAAGATGAACATAGGGGGAAAAAGAGAGAGAGAGAGGCAAACCAGAAAATAGTCTCTTAAATCTAGACAACACACTGGGGGGTGCTGGTGGGGAGGTGGGCTGGGAGATGGGCTAAATGGGTGATTGGTGTCAAGGAGGGCACTTGTGATGAGCGCTAAATTCTACTCCTGAAACTAATATTACACAGTTGGTTAACTTACTGGAATTTAAATAAAACCTTGAAAAAAGAAAAAGAATAGCTGTTATGATGGTTGTGTCTGTGACTCTCAGACAGTAAAGGATACTGTGTGTGTCCTTGGTCGAATGTGAGGGGGCACTGAGGGGCATGCTTTAAATGAAACATCGCGTGATGTGGGCAAAGGAGGCCAAAATGGCTTAAGTGAATTCTTTTTTTTTTTTTTAGGTTTATTTATTTATTTATTTGAGAGAGTGAGAAAGCAAACATGGGGGGGGGATGGGGAAGGGGCAAAGGGAGAGGGAAAAGCAGACCCTGAGATCATGACCTGAGCTGAACACAGACGCTTAACCAACTGAGTCACCCAGGCGCCCCAGAAATTAAGTGAATTCTTTAGCTAGTAACAAAGATGTCTAATATTATTTGTAAGATTGCCTTAAAATCCATACGGATTATACTACCAAAAGGATAATGGGATTTACAAAGAGTCAGTCTCACTCATGTGCTTTGGAGAAAATATGTCATGTATAATATAGGTATATTTGTGGGAAGTTTTGAAAGTGAACATCATAAAATACATGTTGTTAATGTGGGAACATGAGATAAACCTGCTATTCTAAGAGGTAGATGTTTTAAAATGTTAAAAAATAGTACATGTAAAATATAGGAAAATAGATAATATAGATAAAATGAGAAATATTAACATCAGATTTCTATCACCCAACAGTAATCATACTTAACATTTTAGTTTTTATATTTCTAGATTTTTCCTAAACATATTTTTAACCCAAATGATACTATACTATAAATATTATTTTGTGAGTTACTTTTCCCAATTAATGATTTCTATTTTCTATTTCGGTAAATTTTTGTCCCACCTATACCCAGGCCGTATTCAATAATACCCAAATCAGCAAAATGTTCTTTATAGTTGGTTTGTCCAATGCAGTATCTGATCTAAGCCCACATATTACATCTGGTTGTTATATATTATAAGTGTCTTTTTAAACTAGCACAATCCCTTTTTGTGACACTGACTTATTGAAAAATCCAGGCCAGATTTCTGTGAGAATCATCTCCTGCCTTTGTCTGATTACTTCCTCATTTAACTTTTTCCTGCATCCCTTGTATTACCTGAAAACTGAAAGTTAAATTGAGTTAAACATTTTTGACAATATCTTAGCAGATATTGTATTTATCATGCCTCTAGTCCTTTTTTTAAAAATATGATGACAATTAACATAAAAAATTACAGATAAAGATAATTCAAATCTCTCATTTAGTCATCAGACTCACCTCTATCTTCATGAAATTTTTACCACAGCAACCCAGGAAAAGTGAAAGATCAATTTAAGTTTTATATACTTTGCTCTTCTTTTCTCTCTTTCTAGTGGAGGTGCACACGAGCAATGAAATGGTACAGTTAAGAACATAAGGAAAGAGAGAAGAAAAACAATGGATCTTTTCATTTACAAATTGTGTAATATGTGCTATTAGGTCATAAATTTATTTCATTACTTAAGATTTCAAGATATGAAAATGACATTATTGAGAATATCAGAGTAAGGACCTCTGATATGAAATATCCTCTTCTACATAAGAATAATGAAAATACTGGCAAATAGAGGCAAAATAAACTTTTTTCAAAACTCAGGAAATTAACCAAAGACTTGCAACAATCCAGGGAACATTTATTCAAGAAAAGTGGCTGAGTCTCAGTAAAAACAGCAAGCTTTGTGGCATTTTGACCTACCCCAATCCCATCTTCCTCTCCTAAGCTCTATGGAAATCTTGAAAACCAACAGCTTATAATTATGGTGAGAACTGGCAGCGTAGCAGCAACGGGAGGGGTCAGAATGGGTTTGGAGGTGTTTCAAAGTCCCATTCTCAGAGAAATGTAATTATTTAACCTATCTGGCAGTTCCCTGGAAAATTCCACTTGCAAGGTGTATCTTTATTTGATTTGAATGAGCGATCACCCAATGTGAACAGCCTTTACCCAGGGGCATTTATTGGAAATAACCAGTGATAGTTTAACTTTGTAGCTACGTGAGGCAGTGATAATAGCTGGGGCAAACAAGAGTCTAATGAAAAAATGTAAAAGGAAAGGCTGAGGAATGCTATGTCCATGGAGAGTTTTGCAAAGTTCTGATACATTATTGGGAATCTGTAAGTCTATGTGCACACGTAGCGCTGGACGCATGCTCCATAAAGGCCTAAGAAGGCCACAAGTCCTTACCTTTGGCTGACTTTGAGGCTTTACATTGAAGGCTGAATATTGAAGTCATGTCCCCCACCCACATGGGGACCTTTGAGAAAGAGTGGACTTCTGAGGAAGACCCTAGACAGTAAATCAAATCCACACGAGGAAATAAAGAGCACTAGTAAAAGTAACTATGCAGGTAAATATAAAAAACAGCATAAATGCAATTCTTGCTTGTAAGTTTTTTTTGTCCTAAAAGACAATTGTATAAAGTAATAATTATAAATCTGTTCATGGGCAGACAATGTATAAAGATATAATTTATATAAAATAACAGCACAATAGAAGGGGAGGGAAAAGAGGTATATAGGAGCATAGTTTTTGACGCTCTTGATATTAAGATGGTATTAACCTGAACTAGCTTCCTAGGGTTTTCACATCAAATTACCACTGAGTAGCTTAAGAATGTAGGAATTTATTCTCTCACAGTTCTGCTGTCTGGAAGTCTGAAATCAAGGTGTCAGGAGGGCCATGCTCCCTTGAAGGCTCTAGAGAAGTCTGCTTCCTTGCTTCATTATAGCTTTTGGTGACTTCTGACAATCCTTGAAATTTCTTGGCTGTGGTTGCATTGCTTCAATCCCTGCCTCTGTCACTACATGGTCTTCTTCCCTGTGTTTGTTTCTGTGGGTCCCCTCTTCTTACAAAGACACCAGTTGTTGAATTTAGGGCCCATCCCAATCCGGTCTGATGTCATCTTACCTAATTGCATCTGCAAAGACTCTATTTTCTGATATTCTGGCTTCTGGGTAGACATTCAACCTAATGTTAATTGTAATCCATAGGGTAACATTTCAGTTGAAAAAAAAAACCCCTAAAATATAAAAGAGACAAAAATGGAATAAAAATGGTACACTGGAAAATTACTCAGTATAAACAAAGGCAGTAATGGAGGAATAGAGAAACATAAAAGACATAAGACATTTAGAAAACAAATAGTGAAATGGCAGACATAAATAGTCAGAAAAGAGAAATGGACAAAATCAATAGAATCCAGTGATACACTGTTTACAAGAAGTACCTTTAGATTGAAAAGAAATACATAGATTAAAGATAAGAATGCAAAAACTGGAGGGTGTTATGCTGAGTGAAATAAGTCAATCAGAGAAAAACATGTATCATATGACCTCACTGATATGAGGAATTCTTAATCTCAGGAAACAAACTGAGGGTTGCTGGAGTGGTGGGGGGTGGGAGGGATTGGGTGGCTGGGTGATAGACAGTGGGTAGGGTATGTGCTACGGTGAGCGCTGTGAATTGTGCAAGACTGTTGAATCACAGATCTGTACTTCTGAAATAAATAATGCAATATATGTTAAGAAAAAAGAAAAAGAAGAAGATAGCAGGAGGGGAAGAATGAAGGGGAGTAAGTCAGAGGGGGAGACGAACCATGAGAGACGATGGACTCTGAAAAACAAACTGAGGGTTCTAGAAGGGAGGAGGGTGGGGGGATGGGTTAGCCTGGTGATGGGTATTAAAGAGGGCACATTCTGCGTGGAGCACTGGGTGTTATGCACAAACAATGAATCATGGAACACTACAACAAGAACTAATGATGTAATGTATGGTGATTAACATAACAATAAAAAATTATTAAAAAAAAGAAAATGAAAACACCAAAAAAAAAGATAAGAATGCAAAAAAAAGATATATCATGGAAACAGTAACCAAAAGATAGCTGAGTGCCTATACTAATATCAGACAAAATAGACTTAAAAAATTGTCACTAGATACAAAGAGGGAAATTTTATAATGATAAAACGGGCAGTCCATCAAGAAGATATGACAATAATAAGCATATATGCATTTAACAAGGGAAGCACAAAATAGAAGAAGCAAAAACTGTCAGAGTTAAAGGGAGAAATACACAATTCAACAATAATAGTTAAACCTTCAAAAATTTATTTTCAATACTAGATGAAACAAGTATTCAGAAAATTAAGGATATAGAATACTTGATTAACATTATTAATCAAATAGACCTAACAGACACTTACAGAACATTCCACTTGGCAATAGCAGAATACCTATTCTCAAGTGTATAGGGAGCATTGTCCAATGGAGATATATCAAGCAATACATTTAAGGATGTGAAGCATACATAATATATTCTGTGACCACAACGGAATGAAAATAGAAATCAATAATAGAAGAACATTTGGGAAATTCACAAATATGGGGAAATCAAGCATCACACTCCTAAATAACCAATGAATGAAAGAAGAAATCACATAAGAAATTAGAAAATACTTTGAAATGAATAAAAATGGAAAAACAAAATACTAAAACGTATGGGATGCAGCTAAAGTAGGGCTACAAAGAAATGTATAGTTGAAAATGTCTACATCAAAAAAGAAGAAATATCTCAAATTGATAAACTAAGAATCTCAAAAAAAAAAAAGAACAAACTAAACTCAAAGAGTTTATAAGGAAATAATAAAGACTGGAGGGTAAATAAGGAAATGGCAAAGAAATAAAAAACAGACAATATTAACCAACCCAAAAGTTAGTTCTTTAAAAAGATCGACAATATTGATACACCTTTAGCTAGACTGACCAAGAGAAACAGAGATGAGTCAAATTACCAGAATAAGGAATGTAAGAAAGGATATAGCTACCTCCCTTACAGAAACAAAAGCAATTATATTGGAAACACTGTGAACAATTTTATGGCAACAAATTAGAAAACCTAAATGAAATGGATAAATTCCTAGAAAGACACAAGTTAAAAATGATTGAAGAAGAAATCAGATATCTGAATATATCTATAACAAGTATAAGGGATTGACTTAGTTATTTTAAAACTTTCCACAAGGAAAAGCCCAGCCCAAATGGCTGTGCTGCTGGATTCTACGAAATGTATAGAGAAGAATTGACAATAATCCTTCACAAAGTCTTCCAAAAAATAGAAGAGGGGAGAGCATCATGAGGCCAGCATTACTCTAACACCAAAACCAAATAAAGACATCATAAGAAAAGACAACTATAGCCCAATATCCCTTATGAATATAAATGCAAAAATCCTCAGCAAAGTACTAACAAACCAACTCCAGCAACATATGAAAAAAAACATGCACCATAGCATGTGAAATATATCCCAGAAATTCAAGGTTGGTTCAACATAAGAAAATTATTTCATGTGATACACCATATTAATAGAATAAAGGACAAAAGCCACAGAAAAAGCTGGATTTGACAAAATCCAGCACTCTTTCATGATAAAACTACTCATCAAAGAATTGAAGGAAATTTTCTCAACCTGTTGAAGGGTGTATACAGAAAATCCACGTCTACCATTAAACTAAATGGCAAACACTGAAAGCTTTTCTCCTAAGTTCAGGAACAAGACAAGCATGACTCATCTCATCCCTTTTATTCAACATTGTATTAGAAGCTCTAACCAGAGCAATTAGGGAAAAAAAGTTAAAAAAAAAAAGAATTTGAAAGAAGTAAAACTCTCTATTTGCAGACTGATAAGATCTAGTATATAAAAAATTCTAAGTAGTATACTACAGAACTATTAGAACTAATGAATGAGTTCACCAAGTTTGCAGCAAACATAATCAAGTTTAAATAAATTGAATAAAAACTTTAAAAATAAATTCTATTTCTGTAAGTAGCAACAAAGAATCTGAAAATAAAATTAAGAAATCAGTTTAATGTATGTAGCATTAAAATAAAAAAAATACTTAAGAATAAACAAGACATTCAGCCTATATGCTAAAAGCTACAAAATATTGTTAAAAGAAATTGAAGATCTAAATAAACAGAAAAACATCCCATGAAGACTTAATATTGTTAAGATGGCAGTAGTCCCCAAACTGATCTATATAAGCAATATAATTCCTATCAAAACTCCAAAATGTCTTTTTTATGGAAATGGACAAGCTGATCCTAACAGAATAGCCAAAACAATCTTGGAAAAAAAAAGTTTTTTCTCACCTTTTCCAATTTTGAAGTTTACTATAAACCTACATTAATCAAGACACTATGGTACTGGCATAAAGATAGACATATAGATCTGTATAACTGAGAGTCCAGAAATCAACTCTTACAACAATGGTTATACATTTTCAACAATCATGCCAAGAAAATTTAATGGGGGTAAAAATAGTTTTTTCAATAAATGGTTTTGGGACAAGTGGATATTCACATAGTACAGAAGGAAGTTAGAGACCTTCCTTGTACTACACACAAAAATTCACTCAAAATGGACCAACAATCTAAATGTAAGAGCTAAACTATAAAACTTTTAGAAAAAAAACATTCTAAATATTTGTGATTTTGGATTAAAAAGTAGAAAAATAACAAGCATTGGCAAGGATATGGAGAAATTGGAACACTCATACATTGCTGATGGGAATGGGAAAATGCTGCAGGCACTCACAACTAGGCAATGTTTTCTTGTATATGACATCAAAAACTCAAGCAACAAAATTAAAAACAGATAAATTGGACTTCATCAAAATTAAAATTTTTTCATGCCTTATCTTGACATTTTAGAAGCCAAACATTCCAAAATTATTAAACCATCCTATGCTGGCATTAAATTTTCCAGCTTTAGATTCTTCACCTTCCTTTTACTTAAAGTTGTCATATATTGATTTTGCTTTTTCTAAATCATGTCAGAGTCTATAGGTAAGCCTTTCTTTTCTCTTCATTTTTAAGTAGGCTCCACACCCATGAAAAAAATTTCATGTCAAAGTGTACTATCAAGAGAGAGAAAAAACAATCTACAGAATTGGAGAAAATATTTGCATATTATATATCAGGTATCTGCAGTATCAAGAATATATAAAGAACTCAAAACTCAACTCTAAAAAGACAACCCAAACAAAAAATGGGCAACAGGTTTGAATAGACACTTCTCCCATGATGATATAACAGATGGCCAGTAGCACATGGAAAGCTGCTCAAAATCCTTAGTCATTAGGGACATGCAAGTCAAAACCACAATGAGATAGCACTTCACACACACTAGGATAGCTGTAATTAAAAAGTAGAAAAATAACAAGCATTGGCAAGGATATGGAGAAATTGGAACACTCATACATTGCTGATGGGAATAGGAAAATGCTGCAGGCACTCACAACTAGTAAAATTCTGTCTTAATTTTAATTTTTAAAAGTTTTTAATTTGAAAAAGTTAAAAAAATAGAGCTACCGTATGGCCTAGTAATTCCACTCCTAAGCATATATACCTGAGAGCACTGGGGACACAAAGACTTTTGCACAAATGTTCATGGGAGCTTTATTCATATTTGCCAAAAAGGGGAAACAACAGAAATGCCTGTCAATGAGAGATGGAGAGACAGAATATGGTACATCCGTACAATGAAGTGTTACTTGGCGATAAAAAGGGATGAATTACTAATACATTCTAAGACTTGGTTGCACCTTGAAACATTGTGTTATGCGAGAGAAGCCACACACAAAGTGCCACATATTGCATTAGTCCATTTATAGGAAATGTCCAGAATAGGCAAATCCATAGAGAAGGAAATTTTATTAGTTGTTTCCAAGGGCTGAGGTAAAAAAGAGTGTGGGGACTTACTATTATGGGTATTGGATTTTGGGGATAGGGAAGATATTTTGTGAATATACTGAAAAGCAGTGAATTTTACATTTAAAGAGAATGAATTCTATGACATATCCTGCAAAAATGTCTCAATTTAAAATATCCAATATAGGGGTGCCTGGGTGGCTCAGTCAGTTAAGCATCAGACTCTTGATTTCAGCTCAGGTCATGATCTCGGGGTCATGAGATTGAGCCCCGTGTCTGGCTCCATGTTGGGCATGGAGTCTGCTTGGGATTCTCTCTCTCCCTCTCCCTCTGCCTCCCTGCCCTCCCCCCACACACTCTCTCTCTCTCAAAAATAAAAACTAAAATATCCAGTATGTAAAATTCACAGGGTTTAATATTGTTAACTTAAAGAGAGTTTTGAAAATTTCACCTGTGCCTTGTTTTGTCTGCTTTTAATTTGATCATTGACACTGTGTGTTGTTACAAACAGAAACGTTCACAGCATGAATCTCATTTGTGTGCTGCGGAGTTGATCTACCACTCATAATTTCCTCATTTATCCTTGCTTTTATCTGCATTAAAAAATTTATCCATGTGTAAAATTAAAAATAAAACAAAACTGATTATATCTCAATTCATAAGCACTTTCAATAACTCATTAATCCTGCAAAGGAAAAGGTTCAGCAGCCATAGTCACCCATTAATGAATGGGGCACAGAAATAGACTTGGGCTGTTTAGCATTCTCTTCATGTTAACTCTAACATCCTCTCCATTCTTGCCCACTCAACCAAACATTTCTGGAAAGCCAGTGAGTGAAAATGATATTTGTACAGGGATGAACTTTAAACAGTGCGTTCCTGTCAAAATTCAGATCTTTGACACTAATAGAAGTTATTATAAGAGATGTTGGAGCTGAGAACTTGAGAATAATGCAAGTCTTAGGTTACTGAATATTAGCCTCCTAAACTTAGTAGCTCTGTTTTGGATGTATTCATATTGCCACACTACCATTATTCATCTCTCTTTGACCTTTAATCAATGCTTCCTTGGAGTTACGGTTGCCATCTTAGGGAGTTAAAGGTGGGCCTTAAGAAGTCCTGCTGTCAAGGGTGTGTGGGGACTTATATCTCATTGTTCTCATTGCGTGCTGTCAGGGCGCTGATAAGACTGAATGCCAAAAAAGTATTTTCTAGACAAAACACTAAAAGGAATGCAGAGTCACCCAGCCACTCTGTGTTCCTGAACTGTCTGGAGCATCTCCATCTCTTCTTTCTCAGCAGGGACACTTGGTTCTAACGTCACAGATAATAGAAGACTCCCTAAGACGACCCAGCATTTTCCTACCCATATTTATTCCAACCTTTTCTGTGTGTGTATTCATCTTTACTCCTCTTCCCTTTTTTTCCCCCTCCTTAAAACACTCATTCCTACTTGATGACAAAGCTAATCCCCTGTACCAGTGCTTGGGATTCCATATTTCTCTCCTACCCCTTAGTGGGAACATGCTCCATTGACCAGCATTTATTGCTCTCTACAATCAAATTCTATCTCCATACTAACTTTCCCTCAGCGTGAAAATATGATTATCTTCTCCATCTTATTTTATTTTATTTTTTATTAGCATATAATGTATTATTTGTTTCAGGGGTACAAGTCTGTGATTCATCAGTCTTACACAATTCACAGAGCTCACCATAGCACATACCCATCTTATTTTATTTTATTTTTTTAAAGATTTTATTTATCTACTTGAGAGAGAGAGAACGAGAGCTAGAAAGCATGAGAGGGAAGAGGGTCAGAGGGAGAAGCAGACTCCCCGCTGAGCAGGAAGACCGATGCAGGACTCGATCCCAGGACTCCAGGGTCATGACCTGAGCTGAAGGCAGTCGCTCAACCAACTGAGCCACCCAGGCGCCCCATACCCATCTTATTTTAAAGCAGAAACCTCCACCTGTGCTTCACTCTCCTCCTCACTTCCGTCCATCCCAATCCATCTCCCGACATTCTGTCGAGCCTCTTGAAAGAGCAGTTGGCTCTTACTCTGCCTTAGCTCATGTCTTATTCATTAACCACCTTGAGCAATTTGATTTTCCTTCAACACAGGCAAAGAAATCATTCTCGGTAAAAACCTTTTGAATTGCCAATTCCATTAGGATATTTTCATGTTCTTATCTTACTCAAATTCTCTGTGACACTTGAAACTCTTGCTCCTATAGGAATAAGGAAGCTTAATGCTACACCCTCCTACTTTTCCTTGTATTTATTTTGGCTGCTCTTAGCTGGACTTCTTAATGGCATGGACCACATCTTATTTGTCTTCCCATTTTCACGCTCAGTGCATCAGACAGAGCAGAGACACAAATATTTGTCAAATAAATGAATAAATGCTCCTTCTCCATCTCAAGGCTCTTCTCTAATACCAGGGCATACCAGAGCTTCATCCTTGGTCCTCTTCTTCACTCATTCTGCCCCTTTAACTGGGTAATCCCATTTACTTTTCACCTTCAGGTATACCAGGTTTGGTAACTCTTAAAGAGGTTTACTCTTCTAAACTCCATAGTGATTGACCCAGTTGTCTTTCAGTTAACATCTTCTGGATGGCTGCAAATACCACAGTTCAACATGTACAAAGCCTTCCTCATCTCTCCTGCCAAAAGCACTTCTTTTTTTTTTTATTTTTTTTTATTTTTGACAGAGAGAGAGAGCACAAGCAGGGGGAAAGCAGAGAGAGAGGGAGAAGCAGACTCCCTGCTGAGCAGGGAGCCCGATGCGGGGCTCGATCCCAGGACCCTGAGATCATGACCTGAGCCGAAGGCAGACGCTTAACGACTGAGCCATCCAGGCGCCCCCCAAAAGCACTTCTTAATAAGAGTGTTGATCATTTGTTAGCAGCATAGATGCTGAGGCCAGACTACCTCTGTTCTCATTTAGTTGCTCCCTAGGTGGGGGTGCTTTGGTTCGTTTAGTTCTCAAAGAGAAACATTCATGAGAGAAAGCTTTTTCTTACCAACAGACTGCTTTTTTATAGTATAACTTGAGTGGGTCTCTGAATCTTTTCTCTTTGCCAAAGCCTTAGATTCCCTCTTTGATTATTCCGGTTTGGGACGGACTAGAGCCTGAAGGAATCAGTGGGAAGAGGGTGTGTGTGTGTGTGTGTGTGTGTGTGTGTGTGTGTGTGTGTGTGTGTCTGAGACCCATTATGTGAAAAAATTTGATAAGAAAAAAAGAGAAAAAATTCCATTGTGCCACATATATAAAATAAATATCTTTAAAAATCTTTTTATTTACTTAGAGATAGATATTGAGCACCAAAAAATTTTAAAATCTTTCAAGCACAAACGTGGTAAGTTTATCTTATAATCACATTACTAGCTCCTGACAATTGACAGTTGCTAAATAATTTCACTTTCTAAAACCTATTTAGCTGCATGTCATTGACCTATCTGCTTGTCTAGAATTGCCTTAGATATTGATTATAAATAACCACTGGTTTAATACTAATAAACCCAAAGTTTTTGCCACTTACTTGTTTAAGTAAAAAGTAAATTTGTTCAGGGGTGTCTGGGTGGCTTAGTCAGTTAAGCATCTGGCTCTTGGTTTCCGCTCAGGTCATGATCTCATGGGTCCTGGGATTGAGCCCTGTGTGGGGCTCTGTGCTCAGTGGGGAGTCTGCTTGAAAGCTTCTCTCCCTCTGGCCCCCCCCAAATAAATAAAAAAAATAAATCTTTAAAAAAAAGTAAATTTGTTCACAGTTTATAGATTTGTACAATGAACAGTTGAAATATATCATTGGTCCTGGAATATTTTACTAGTTACAGCATTTTAGTTTATTCAATGGCTTCTTGCTTTGATACTAAACCATCAAAGTGTTAAAAATGAAAAGATCAGTAATTCTATGACCACATTTATTTAATGTGAAATATATTTATAATGATACAATAAGTGGTTATGTGATTTGGAAGTCAAGATCAATGAAGAATAAAATGAGTCTTATGACGGGGAATCAGCATCTGTTCATCATGCTGTGAGGTAGGCAGTACAAGTACCATGCCACTGTCATTGTCCCTGTATTAAAGATGATGCAGCTGAGTCAACATTACAGAAGATGAGAATTCTTTAGGAGGAAGTCTCATGACTAAGGAGGACTCCCCAAAGTACTTCAAAGGTATTCAACCATTCTCTGGCTTCCATCTTTGTTGTGAGAAAACACCTGTCAGTCATTATCTTTCCTTCCTATTTGCCTTTTTTCTTCTCTGCCTGCTTTTAAGATAAACTCTTTGTCACTGGTGTTCTTTGTTTTCATTATGAAAGATCTAGGTATGGATTATTCATTTACCCCATTTGGGATTCATCAAAATTCTTGAATCTGAAGATTTAGATCTCTCAAGAAGACATACTATAAATGGTATCAAAGAAATGTGAACAGCAAATAGAAGGAGATGGAGAAAGAGAGAGGTTTAGTTAGTTTGTTTTGAAATGAGAGACATAGTAGCATAAATGTTACTGATGTAAAGATCCAGTAAAGAAAGAGAAATTGGTGGCACCATGGGGAAGGGCTGTTGTCATGCCTTTGAGTAGCTGAGGGGAGCTGAGATCATGCAGAGTTGGAGTTAGCCTTAGCCAGGAGGACTGACATGTATTGTGAGAGTGTATGAGTCCACATATGTTTTATTGGGTAGAAAAGATAGAAGCAAGAGCATGTAGTCCTTTTCCATTATTTCTATATTTTCAATAAAAATTTCTTCAAGTTGGCTTTTTCACATGTTGCTATGCAAGTCAGCATGAAAGAGCAATTATGTCAGAAACTTGTAGGGAATTTAGAAAAATGATACTTGTCTAGAGTCCTGGTTCTCAATCAGGGGTGTTATTACACCCCAGGGGACATTTGGTGACACCTGGAGACATTTTGGTTGACACAACTGCAGATGTGCTACAGGTGTCTTGGGGGCCACAGATGCTGCTAAACATCCGACAGTGCAAAGAAAAGCCCCACAAAATAAAGAATTATGTGGCCCCAAAGGTCAATAGTGCTGAGAATAGCGCTGGTGTAGAGCAGTGGTGGACAAGCTTTTCTGGAAAGGGTAAGGTAGTATACATTTCAGGCTTGGAGGCATTTTGGTCTCTGCTGCATGTATCCTCTGCCAGGATAGTGTGAAAGTAGCTGAGGACAATATGCAAATGAGTGAACCTTCCTGTGTTCCAACAAACATCATTTACAAAATCAGGTGAGTGTCCCATTGACCAGTTTTCTGACCCATGATCTAGCAGAAGCCTTTACTTTTTCTGCAAACACCTACAACATAGAAGCAGAGTTTGGACTAATCATCGTTGGCAACCATGATGAAAGCCTCTGCATTCCTGATGTATATTGGTGCTGTGATACGTTGGTGCTGTACCTAGTTGGTGCTTAGTGAATGCTTTCAAATCCAGACAAATAATTGTAAGTCAGTAAGTCACCTATCTTTTTATTTCAAACATTAAATATCTTCCTATCAGTATTTTTCCCCTGAGATGATCTTCTACTAGCCACTGTTCATATCCACATCCTCGTGGTTTGGGGCTTCTCATATCTGCTCTTCCCCACGACTAGGGGGATCTCTCTCCTCTATCCCCAGGCCCATTACTGCTCTCTCTCCCTCACACACACAGCCGAACTACACTGAAAGGTGATTATTTATTATTGACTCATTACTCATCTAATGGTTTAATTTTCTTCTAATGTTATTGATCAGCACACACATACATGCTAAACAGATACAGTTTTTCATTTTATTGAAAAAGACTCACTAATTCCCTTTAGGATTTGCCAATCCCAAACATTATATTATAGTTTAACCAAATCTGTAAGTCATTCAAAATCAAATCTTCACTGATCAGGCATTGAAATGACATTCCTTATAGAATATATAATTAAATTTACTTTATTACTTTATAATTTTCAGAAATCAAGAAAAATGCATGCTATCTTTTATCTTTTTTTAAAGTTGTATAAGTTTCATAGAAATCTATCATTCTTGATTTTGAGACACTGAGTTACAATGACTGTCCAGAGTATTCTTCATATGTTATCTTTAGCTTAGCTAGCAATAAAAGAATCACATTTAGATAGCGAGTAGAAAAGTTATCTTGACATTTTTAATATTTTCCGCTGAAGATGTGGCTTGTATTATGTTTGGGAACTTATATGTAATTCGACAATTGAAAACTTTTTTCCTCATACCATAGTAATTACCTTTGTATTTATTCTCAGCAAGACTAAAGTTCATAATACATATAGTCTTTAAAGTATGACCTTTTTTTCTAATAAAAGATTGTTCCTAATAAAGGATCACTTTTAATGTATTGTGGAGGAAGAAAGACAACTAACACGGTTCAGGCATTTCAAAAGAGTTTGCTAGAAGTTAAAAACTAAGATAAGTAAAAGAAGGTAAGAGGGTAAGAAGATTAGAGGCAAATCGTGATTAACTTATGGAAATTAGATAGAAGATAAAATAGAAAACACATAGAATTCCTATGCATGATGGGCAATGAAAACCATGAGAAAGAATACTTTTTAAATCTTCTACTTTTGGTATATCTTGAAAAGGTTAGGTTGCACAGGAGCATTACTCCAAAGATTTCAAGTTTTCTGCTTCAGAATAATGCCAAACTCATACAAGATGGTTTAAAAATTTCTCCACCAAAGTGTACTTTTATCATAGCAAAAATTGGATAGACTTGAGAAGCAAACAGAAAATATCTTACCTCAATGAATTTGGAGGTTAAATTCCTCCTACTTGATTATCTACATTATTGTACTAATTAATACATATTTCCCCCCTAAACTGATGTTGCTTAAATTGATTCCCAAGAATGTGGAATTCAACATTAAAAAAATAGTATTTTTTATACTTCTTAGATTAAGTCAACTTCTTTAGTGTTTAAATATTAATAATTACTTTTTTTAGCTTAGAAATACATTTTCAAGGAAGGCATAGCTTCTATTTTTTAAAGTGGGTCCCCAAATCTCTACTTATATAATTTTGAATTGTTTTGACAACATAATAGCCTCACATCTCAGTACTATATTTGCTGTCAATTAATTGAATATCATTTGAACTGTAGCATTTTTTATGAGGTAGCAATAAAATCGAAACCTCCAAATATTTTATAAAAAGTATAAGGCCTTTGGAGTGCTCGGGCTTCGGCAGCACATATACTAAAAAAAATATAAGGCCTTTGGAGTCAAAAAGCTTTGGATTCAAATATTGACTCCGCCACTTGCTAACTTGTAACAGAGAAAAATTTTAGTAACCAGTTAAGTTTCAGTGTCTTAACCAGCAAAATAGAATCCTAATTTCTAGTTAAGGGGATTTTATTAGATAATATAACCAAAGTCTGAAATTCAGTGACTACCACAACATAGCTCCCACTAAGTGATCACTTCTATTATTACCAAACTATTTGAGAACATCCAAGTTATTTTGAAGCAATTAGACTTTTTCCTAAATACTTTGCATTTTTATTCAGATGTTTTGCTTATTTAAACAATGAGATGCATTATAAACTGTTCTGTATAAACAAATACTAACCCTGTGAAATTTCTTGATGCCTAAAATAGTTTCGTTTTGCATATTTCTGCTTGTAGAAAAATGTCACACTTTCAATTTTCCAAGTACAAATTGTCAAACAGGTCCTATCTAAAAGAGAGTTGTTTTCTGAAGCCAGTAAATACAAGGGAATTTGGTAAAACTTTCCCGATTTTACCATTTTCCTACTGTTACTTAGCAACCAGCTAATACTTTAGAAAAATCTCCTTTTTGTACTAAATTACCATTGAGATTTGTGTCTATTGCCAAACTGAAGATCAAATATGCAATCATAATTTCCCTGAAGGACACAGTAGAAACCTAGCTGATATTACCTCATCGCCACTAAGAGCCCAGTGTTTTACCCTCCCTGTTTAGAAATATCATTATGTGTTGTTATTTATGCATAATAAATTCATAATAAACTCTCTGGGCTGGGGCTATAAGTGGGAACACGTCATGTAGCCATCCACGCCTCTTTAATACTTAATATGTGCCCATCCTCCAGAAGCATTCCTTATTTGCTTTGAGAACACATTAAATAAAGTGTAATATGAGTAAGGTAACAGTACATTCTGGTTTGCCTAGGATGAATCTAGTTTACATCTGCTGTAAATCAATTAACACTGTTAATTATTTTAACACCTCTTTTCAGTCTCAAAATTTATCTGCTTTGGACAATAAATTCCATGGTCACCCTGGATTTGAAAAATTTGGAGGCAGTTCAGAAGAGAGCAATGGAAATAATTAGAGGCATAGGAAAAGCTTCTATGAAGAAATGACTAAAGTTGGATTTATTTATTGGTTGAAAAAAAAAGGGTAAACTTAGGGAGATTACACTCTTCAAGGAGAAAATCCAGAAGAAGGTACTCTAAGAGGAATCGAAAGCTTCAGCCTGCCTTCCAACTCAGTTCTGCATAGAATTAAAACTCTTACATTGAAGATTTGCTGTGTAGAAAGTATTGAATCAGAAGATGTACATACTGGATTGCACCCAGTAAAGGTTATTGTTTCCTATTTTGAATATTATTTAAAGAACAAAGAGAATATGAGCATACTCTATGGTTTAGCAATTCTACTTTTACAGAATAACTTATATAGTGATAGGTCCTAGGGAAGCTTGTGCAGATGTACATCAGGAAGTACATACCAGACTGTTAGCAGCTTTATGTTTGTAATAAGGCCATACAGAAAATAATTCACCTATCTATTAACAATAACATTTATAAAGTATGGGATATTCAAACAATCAAATATGCTGTACATGAACAAAAATAATTAAGCTATACTTAACATGCCACAGTATGTATGTGTTTCAAAACCATAGTGTTGAGCAAAAGACTTCAGTTACACAAGAAAACATGCAGTATAGTTTCATTTATATGAAATTAAAAAAAATAGGTGAAACTTAGTTTCTTTGTATGGATGCCCTAGAAGCAAATCCTAAATCAGGGATTCAGGTTCAAGGATTAATTTGAAACTTATGAAACTACTGATACTCAATTGTTTGTGACTTATACAAATGGCAAATATGGTTCAGTGAAATAGTTTATTTGGGAAGGAAAGAAAAAGAGCAGTAGAGGTGGGGAAATAGACAAGGAAAATGTCAAGATTGCTCTTGGACATAACCCAGGACAATACAGCTTCCTGGAAAATCTCAAGGGAGGGAGTAGGTTTAAAATGTGGATGATGGGGCGCCTGGGTGGCTCAGTTGGTTGGGCAACTGCCTTCGGCTCAGGTCATGATCCCGGAGTCCCGGGATCGAGTCCCGCATCGGGCTCTCTGCTCAGCAGCGAGTGTGCTTCTCCCTCTGACCTTCGCCCCTCTCATGCTGTTTCTCTCTCTCTCTCTCAAATAAATAAATAAAATATTTAAAAAAAAATGTGGATGATGTATGGAACAATTACCTTTAAAGACTAGTAGAAGATATTCTTAAAAAGCCCTATAATTATATTGTTCACAAAACCAAAATATCACTAATATTTATTTTCTTGAGGAAAATCACTTTTCTCAGTCATGGGATTGTGTACGTTCTGGTGGATGTATCATCGACACTTGAAGTGACCACATGGAGTGAGAGGAAGGGCATGGAAACAAAAGGAAGTGTGTCTCTGATAATCCTTTATGTTTTGGAAGTTTATTTTTTCTTTTTTTTAAAAGATTTTGACAGAGAGAGAGAGCAGGCTCAAGCAGGGGGAGCAGCAGAGGGAGAGGGAGAAGCAGGCTTCCTGCTGAGCAGGGAGCCCGATGCGGGGCTCAATCCCAGGACCCTGGGATCATGACCTGAGCTGAAGGCAGCCGCTTAACGACTGAGCCAGCCAGGCGCCCCATGTTTTGGAAATTTAGGTGTATAGATGAAAACAAATAAATGAGAGATTTAAAAGATGTTTTTATAAGCAAAGGAACTTGGTGCTCCTTCTGGTTCTTAAAACTCTGCTGTTCCAAATGCCAATTGTTCTTTCTTTGAATTTTCTAACTCAGGACAATGTGGGAAACCAACTATATTAAACTGACTGACCACTAAAGGCATTAATCTGGTGAAATAAACTATGTTTTCATGTATTCTATGGAGGTATTTCTAAATTGATCATAGAATCAATTGCTCCTCCACCTGGGACAAACAAACTTAATTAAAGCACAGTATTTTTTTTCCAGGTGAATTTACTGGCCCTACAATGACTATGTCAGAGCTGGACATTTATTGGAAATTAAAGATTCTGAAAAATCAATCCTTTCTTCAAGTGATAATAAATCACACTTTCTAAAAGGAATGTTAACTGCATCCCAAAAATATTTACTTAAAAAATGCAATCTCATGTACCTAATGTAATACTTCAGGAAGTTTGATAGCTAAATGAGATTATTAAATATATATTAGCCTTGCTATGATTAATACTGTTTGCCTGGTAAGCTTGTGGGTGGTGTACTCATACTCACTGCCAACGGTAATAGCAAATAGATTATAACAATTTACAATATACTAACTTTTGCTATTATGAAATAGCATAATTGAACTCGTGTCTTCATATTGAACTAAAGTGTATGAAATGGTTCACCTCTTGATTTTAATAAGTTTGATATTCTCTCTTTGGACAGTAAACACCCAAGACATTTTTTTTCTACTTCCCATTTCTTCATTATAGAACTATCATAATATGCTTGTTCCTTTATTATTATTATTATTATTTTAAAGATTTTATTTATTATTTTGAGACACACAGATACAGAGAGAGAGAGAGAGAGAGCACGAGCAGGGGGAGAGGCAGAGGCAGAGGGAGAAATAGGCTCCCCGCCCAGCGAGGAGCCCGATGCGGGGCTCGATCCCAGGACCCTGAGATCATGACATAAGCCAAAAGCAGACGCCTAACCATCTGAGCCACCAGGCGCCCCGTTTCTTTATTATTTTTAATAAAAATTGTGAAACATATAAGTGAGAGTGCAGAACTAGTCTAACATGTAATTGATTAGTGCAGAATATGTCATATAGTTATCTAAGAAAAAATATTTCTGGGATCCGTGTATCCTTTGTTAATCTAACATCACTTTACATTAAACATGTTTTGAGATTTTCTGCGTCTCTGCTTTTATTGCTGCGGCTACCTGACGTGGAATACCAGTGTCCCTTCACCCCTACCTCTTTCTTGTTTTCTGTCTGTTCCAAGCTCTGGTTGCAAGTCCTTCATGACCTGCTATCAGACCCAACCCGCCCAGGTCCTTGGTGCTTCGATCCTCTTGTGACCTTTATAATGCCTGTCACTCATTGTTAGTAGCTGCTTGGTGACAAGTAATTTAGTATTGTTAAATTTGAAAAAATTAATTTTTGTGCTGTAACAGTTTTTCATGTGTATTTATTTCCAGCAACTATACCGATGAACTGTTTGAGAGCGAGAATCACATTTTATTATTTGTTCGTGAGTTCCAAGTCACCTACCCAATGCTGTATACTTCAAAAGTATTTGTATATTGGGGTACCTGGGTGGCGGAGTTGGTTGAAGAGACCAACTCTTGGTTTCAGCTCAGGTCGTGACCTCAGGGTCGTGAGATCAGGCCCCATGTCGGGCTCTGCGCTCAGCTTGGAGTCTGCTTAAGACTCTCTCTTTCTCCCTCTGCCCCTCCCCCGTGCTCATACTCTCTTTCTCTCTCAAATAAATAAATATTCAGAAGTATTTGTATATAGATTGTCTCTTGTGAAATAGTTACCTTTTTTAGAAGAGGTTGAAAAAATAAAAAGGTTATTCTTCCTATCTACCACTGCAAATCAGTACCTTAATGTATGCTGGAGGGAGCAAATCCTCCTCTTCCGGATTCTTAGGAATCAGGTTTATGTGCATTTTCTTTTGAAAAACAGAGGTTCAGGGCACCTGGGTGGCTCAGTCAGTTAAGCATCTGCCTTTGGCGCAGGTCATGATCCCAGGGTCTTGGGATGGAGCCTGTGTCAGGCTCCTGCTCAGTAGGGGAGTCTGCTTCTCCCTCTCCCTCTGCCCCTGCTCGCGTGCTGTCTCTCTTGTTCACTGTCTTTCTCTCTCAAATATATAAATAAAATCTATAAAAACAAAAGCCAAACCTCCCCCAAAGCCCCCCAGGGGTTCAAAACTCCAATGACTTCAAGAGGCCCACAGTTGGTAATAGTTGACTTGCTGTTTTTGGTAACAGTTTTACTGAGATATTATTCATGTAAGTCATCTATTTAAAGTGTACAGTTCAATGGTTCTTAGTCTAATCACAGATTTGTGCAACCATCACCTCAGCACAATCACTTTTAGAATCTTTTTAACACACTCTCTCCCAAACCCCATACTTTATCAGTCACTCCTCATTTCCCCCCAACCTTCCTGTAGCTTCTGACCTGAGACAACTTCTAATCTCCTCTCCGTCTCTCCTTTCCGTCTCTGTAGACTTGCATATTCAGGACATTTCATATAAATGGGATCACACAATATGTGGTCTTTTACGACTGGCCTTTTGACTCAGCATACCCCTTTCAAAATCAAGCCATGTTATAACATACATCAGTACTTTATTCCTTTTTATGGCCAAATCCAGCACATTTTGTTGATTTAGTCATCAGTTGATAGAAATTTGAGTTGTGTTCAATTTAGGGCTATTAGGAATAATGTTGCTGTGTACATTCACTTGCAGAGTTCTGAATGGACATATTTTTTCGTATCTCGTGAAGGAGTAGAATTGCTAGGTCATATGGTAACACTATGTTTGACCTTTGGAGGAACTGTCAAAATTGTTTTCCAAAGTGGCTGCACTATTTTGCATTTTCATCAACAATAAATGAAGGTTCCAGTATTTCCACATCCTCGCTCCTCCCTTTTTCTTTTTTAAGATTTTATTTTTATTTATTTGAGAGAGAGAATGAGATAGAGAGCATGAGATGGGGGAGGGTCAGAGGGAGAAGCAGACTCCCCGCTGAGCAGGGAGCCCGATGTGGGATTCGATCCTGGGACTCCAGGATCATGACCTGAGCCGAAAGCAGTCGCTTAACCAACTGAGCCACCCAGGCGCCCCTCGCTTCTCCCTTTTTAACGCTATTGTGAAAACTAACAAACACTCCTGGAGTATCAGGATAAACAGCAACTTGGCCCCAATTTCAGGGAGAAGATGAGGGTGTGGCGGAGACTGGAGTGTCAGGAGTTCAAGCCCAACCAAAGGGGAGGAGGGGAGTCCCTTCTCAGCTCCAGTCCAGTGTGCCTTGGAAGCTGTGGCCCCTTCTTGCCAAATCTGGTTTTCAAGAGAAGAGAAAAATTTGTATATTCCTGTGAAATTTTCCAATACATATATTTCTGCAAGGAATTAAATAAAAGCTCCTGTATGTCTGACGGTTGTGGTCTGTTCTTTTGTGCCCTCTGCTGTAGAGAGTGGTTGCTAAGATTGCAGTGGTTGCTAAGATTGCAGACCAATGATGTTGCAGCCACTATGTTATTTCCCTCAGAGGAGACAGCAGTTGCTGCTGTCACAATTTCTCCATCCAGAGGAACTCCTCCCTCCCCTCCCCCTATCCCCATCCCCCTCCCTGGGACTTTATAAATTCTACAAGCCCTTTTTTGTGTAGAGGTATAGAGAGAATAACACCTCACTCTATTTGGTCACATTTCTACCTGAAATCGAAGGGAAATGTGCCAAGTCAGGTTAAGAGAACTATTTCTCCCATAATAGCAGTCTCTGGCCTCCTTCCAAGGAAGCATTAGAAATTTTGTTTCCTGTTTCATTCATCTCTTGGAGTTCCCTGCGCTACAGAAGGGCTATAGAGTTTCTGGTGAAGTTCCTGCACAACTAAGTCTTAGTGGAGAATGCAGGATCTCCCACAGGGCGGACCCCAAAGGCACATGATATCGACATAGTGAATGTATATAAAGTCTAGGCTACTGTTCTAAATCTCGTTAGATACATCTGTATTTGTCCAGGCTGATGCATATAATCTGTTTACAGCTGTAATTTTACTAAGGATATGTCCCAATGTGTAAAAATATTGAGGTTGGCAAATGTATCTAAACAGCTGTAAATCTTTTCTTTTCTTCCTTCCTTCCTTTTTTTTTTTTTTTTTTACACTTTTAGAGTAGGGCTTTAGCTTATATATGCTTTTGTGAGAATTGGAAAAATTCCCTGCCAGAAGGAAATAGTGAAATGTGTTAGCCCTGAGCAATCGCAGCCCCCAAGGCTTTATATATAGATTTGCCTCGTGGCACTAGGCTTACCCAGGAGCAGATATTTTATGGGAGGAAAATGGCACCCAGAACAAAAGGCTTCGCAAGTGGAGCATGGATTGAGTTTCAGCACTGCTGCCCAACCCCCCATCCCTTCAGCCTAGTGCTACTCTGCAGTATATGAGCTGCACAACCATGTGCTGAGTCCTTGCCTGGAGAGGCTACTGGGTCAGGCATTCCTGGGTGCAATTCCTAGCTCCGTCATTTATTAGCTGTATGGCCTTAGGCAAATCAGTTAATGCTCAAACAATTTGTGTCCTTTTCTGGATAATGGAGATCATAACTACATCATGGAAATGTGGACAGGATTAAGTAAGGTGTGTTTGACACCCCACACAGTGCCCAGCCGATGGCAGCTAGGAGTTCAATAATCGGCATGTTACTATTGTTCTTATTATACATTGTACAGAAAAAGTATCCAAAACCCAGAACTGAGGTGTAAGGGTGACTGCCTGCCTTGCATGCTGGAGCAGTGCCCTCCGAGTTATTTCATTCTCTACAAGATTATTTGTGCCTGGTTTATGTTACTATTTACTATTGGTTAGGGCCCTCTCCCCAAAAGCTATATATTCAATGTTGTAGATGTTTATCTGTCTAAAATGTAAGTGATTTCTGTGTGGTAGAATAGATAAATCCAAAGGTTACAGTTTTGTTGCCCAATAGGAAATTAATCAGTTTTCTATCTAACCTAGCAATCTTCTAGCAGTCTTTCTGAGTCTATATACATTAGATCTGGAATTCTTTTTGAACGATTTTTACCATTCTGCTGGTTCTCTCATTAATTCTCATTTTGGAAAATTATACTTTGACAGTGTCCATAGTGCATGCTTGGACAAGTATATAATTTTGAATGAGCGGTTAGTTCCACTAATTAAAGCATGAGTACACCTCCTCCTCCCCAACGATTTCTGCATTTCTGAGAATCCCTGAGTTCCTAGCATGAACTAGAGATTATGGGGGAAGCCTGTGGTCTTTACTCAGCTACTGCTTTACCCTTTCTTTCCTACTGAAGGTCAGTGGGGCTTCACTTCAGGCTTCTCTTTTCCAGTTACCACCAACCCTTGCTTTTCTTTCTGGGATCCTCAACCTCGTCCAGTTGATGGTGACATAAAGCAATGTTTCCAAACCAACCTTCTGTTTGTCTTCCTTTCCCCATGCCAGAAATAAGCATCCTAAACAGTGACACGTTTAAAATACTTTTACTCTTGATATAAACACATACAATGATTAGGAAAAATAAGCAAAGGGTGAATTACAGAGTGTTCACATTCTTAAAAAGTACTTGTCAGGCTTGTACCACTCTTTTATTCTAGGGGTTGAGTTATCAAGCCCTCTACCCCCTCTTTTTTTTTTTAAAGATTTTATTTATTTATTTGACAGAGAGAGAGAGAGACAGCAAGAGAGGGAACACAAGTAGGGGGGAGTGGGAGAGGGAGAAGCGGGCTCCCCGCTGAGAGGCTTGATCCCAGGACCCTGGGATCTTGACCTGAGCGGAAAGGCAGCCCCTTAACCAGCTGAGCCACCCAGGCGCCTGGCCCTTTACCCACCCCTTTTTGAGAAAGGTGTTAATTAGCCTGCCATTCAAATTACCCCAGACCTAGAAGGATCTTTTTCAATCTGAAGGAAGTTCCAAACTGGTGTCTCTAAAATCAAGGTCCAGCTATCTGGCCTGGCCCTCTGCTTTCCCTAGGAAAAGCCAGTTGAGGTCATTGCTTGACAGAATCCAGGCTTGACCGACCTGTTGAGATGAGGCACTCAGTTGAGAAGTGCTGAGAGGAGGTGTGGGTTTTACAATGCTGACAGCAGCCGGGGAGGGGCGAGTCAATGTCTTTTGAAAAGGCATATGCTTCACTGTAATTTTATACTTGGACCATTTAAAAAAATCAATATTTCTGGGGCGCCTGGGTGGCTCAGTCGGTTGAGCATCTGCCTTTGGCTCAGGTCATGATCCTAGTGTCCTGGGATTGAGTCCCGCATCAGTCTCCCTGCTCAGCGGGGAGCCTGCTTCTCCCTCTGCCTGCCTCTCTCTCTCTCTGACAAATAAAAAAATAAATAAAATAAAATAAATCAATATTTCTATAGCATAAATGGCATAAAAATGCATGACTAAACTGACTGTTGGTGATGCACTAAAAATGCCGTTCTTGTCTATCTGGTGGGCTGGGGTGGGAAGTGGAATTATTGGAATCTCCTGCAGATAGGAGATTTTTATATGTATCAGAAAGGGGCATAGATTTTTTAAATAGTTGAGAAACATTGTGGAATTTTTGGACAAACCCTTGGTATAGCTCAAATCTTTCTATTGCTCCAGATCCTCAAAGGGATTTCAAGTAGCTTAACCTACAGTTTTCCAACCCAGAAAAAAGTGAGCTGCAATATGCAAATTTCTAAACTATAATCAAATTCTTTCAGGAAGGTTTTTTTTTTTTTTTTTTTAAGCCACAAAATTGGAAATAGTATATGTGGCACATTTAACTCTTAGTATGTTCTGACAAGTAATAAACTAATGCTTATAATGGTCCCTGAACTATTTGGATGAAATATGGTTTGCATCAGTGAGTGTGTGTATACATATACAATATTATAAAGGAAGATTTATGATAACTCACTGACTAGTGAAAGATTGCTTCAGAAAACATAAATTACCATAGTTCCAAATAATAGCTTTCCCTGAGGGAGCTTTGAAAGAATTTACATTTGAATTGGATCCTGAAACTCTAAATGTGAATTTATCACCCATTCTTCAGGAAATATTGTGGTTATATATAAGATAGCACTATAGAAATGAAATTCAATGACAACAAATTAGTTTGGTCTTTTAAAAATTATTATCAGAATTATGTTACTTTACTGAGCTGATTCTTTCTCTAAATTCAGCTTGTCTTTATAGCATCAAGAATCTGACCTCAAATGGATTCCATAAATAATCACTTCTAATAAATACCACAATTCTTTGAAATGTAAAAAGGACTCTCACATGGAGAACTCAACCAGGAAGAAAAGCTGGGAATAACACAGCTTAATAACTGGCAAAATTCTTCACCTTGACTTTTTTTTCTTTGTTTCTTTCTTTGTTTCTTTGTTTCTTTCTTTCATTCAAGATTTTATTTACTTATTTGAGAGAGAGAGCAGGCAGGAGCAGGTTTGGGGGCCAGAGGGAGAGGAAGAAGCAGACTCCCTGCTGAGCAGGGAACAAGACATAGGGCTCAATCCCAGGACCCTGAGATCATGACCTGAACCAAAGGCAGACATTTCACCAACTAAGGCACCCAGGCACGCCTTCACCTTGACTTTCCAAATCTGTATTTCCATTGTCAACAAGATTAATTTAGATTCATCTGTTTCATCATTCCAAAGGATGAAATTGGTTATAGGAAATAATTATAGGAAGTTAATTTTTCATTAAGAGCTAGTGGAGAGGGTGCCTGGGTGGCTCAGATGGTTAAGCGTCTGCCTTCGGCTCAGGTCATGATCCCAGGGTCCTGGGATCGAGTCCCACATCGGGCTCCCTGCTCCTTGGGAGCCTGCTTCTCCCTCTGCCTCTCTCTCTCTCTCTGTCTCTCATGAATAAATAAATAAAATCTTAAAAAAAAAAAAAAAGAGCTAGTGGAGAATAACACATTTAAATATGCTGGGATTTAAAGGCAGTTTGTAAATGATTTTCCTAGAAATCAAATTATACATCTAATGTATATAATATATATCTTTAACTGTAAGCTGAACGGATGACTTAGCACTGGCTCTGTCCCTTCCTAGCTGTGAGCTGCTTAATGAAACTTTCTGCACCTTTTCCTCACATATAAAAATGGAGATACAATATTAGTTACTTCATAGGATTGGTGAGAGAATTAAATGAGATAATATGAGTTTGAAAACCACATGCTTAGTTCATAATAAGGGCTCAAGGGCTATTATAAATTTTATGGTTAATAAGTTCAAATGATTAACGAAGTATGAGGAGGCTTTGGAATATGCCCTTTTGGTCTTGTTCTTTCCAATTGCATTTTACTTAGTGCATAATGTAGCCATCATATTTGTACTATATTTCAACCTATGCCATAAAATATTACATATTTTGTTTGGGGATTAAAGCGGTACTTCCAACTGTTAAAATTACTCAACTTTTTTTTTTTAAAATTTTTTTTTTTATTAATTTTTTTGAGAAAAAAAAAACAAGAGAGAGAGAGAGGGAGAGAGAGAGAGAGAGAGCGCGGGGGCGAACAGGGCGGGGGGGGGGGGGGGGAGGGTCAGAGGGAGAAGCAGATCCCCCGCTGAGCAGGGAGCCCGATGCGGGACTCAATCCCGGGACTCCAGGATCATGACCTGAGCCGAAGGCAGTTGCTCAACCAACTGAGCCACCCAGGCGCCCAAAATTACTCAACTTCTTTATGATGAGGGAAAATGAAAGGAAATAATGCCTCTTGAACAAACATATTGTCCTTTCTTCCTTTCTCTTTCTTCCTTCTTTTTCTTTCTTTTCCCTTCCTTCCTTCCTTCCCTCCTTCCTCCCTCCTTCTTTCCTTCCTTCCGTTCCTCCCTCTCCCCCTCCTTCTCCTTGTTTTATCTAGGGAATGGACAGTACTCACTTTGGAAGAGCTGGTGGGAATAATGCCATTTGGAAAGTTTACACACAGGCTGCTTAGCACAACACAAGATAGTCCTGAACTGTCAGCTCCCAGGGTCCTTGCATGGCCAAATGACTCTTAGTTTCCTAAAATTAGTCTAAGACTATTTTGTTAACAGCAATTTGAATAAACTGACTCACATGCCACCGTGATTTAATGTCTGCTTTGCTACTGAATCAGCCATGTTTGGCCAGCCTTGCCGTCTTCACATTTTTCTTTGTGTTTATCCTTAAGCTTAGCAACCAACCAAACACGGAACGGAATATCAGTATTTAAGAGGAAAGCATATTAGCTTACTAACTGTTCCACTGAGAGACTGAGTTTGTAGCGTTTACATTTTTGTACTTCTTTTTGTTTTACTTATGATATTCTTAATGTATGAAATTTTGGCTCCCCCCCTCCCATTTTCCCAAGCTTTCAAATACTGGTAAAAACATGAACTAGAGATATTTTATGTGTCTCTGGTTCGTCTAAGAGATTGTTGTGTTAAGTGGTGAGTATACAAATAGAACAGGAGAACAATTTTATTAAAGAATCAAAAAATAACAAATATGTAAACAGGAAGGATGGTTATCTTACAGCTGTGACAAAAATTAAAAGCCTTCTCCCCAACCATGTAAATAGGTTTTGTTTTTTTGACCAAACGGCTATAAATCTGTATTTGACACAAAAGCGTTTTGTTTACTGAAAGCAAATTTTTAACAACAGGTTTTATTTTTATGCCACCAAAAAAATTATGTCACACATTTGTAATCATAGAATTATGGTCTTTGTTTTACCTCGAAAAGGACTTGAAAGTATTTACTCCAAACCCGCTTTACATATACTAAAAATATAACATTTTTTGAAAAAAATGTAAGCGATCCTGTGTTATTTCAGGCATCTAATTGGCCTAGACAAGGGAAAAGTAACCAGCGTTTTTTTGCATCAGCTCTGGGTTCTGAATGGCGTCTCTTCCACCAGTCAGAGAAACCTTTAGAGTTTAGCAGGGTCTTTCACGATGAATATATTCTATACCCTCACTTTACAGATAAAGAACCGGAGGCCTAGAGTAAGGGACCTGTTTAAGGGCCGGGGCTCTCCAGCTACCGCGGCCACGATCTTCCCCCAACTTCACGATTCCGCAGGCTGCTGTCTACCTGCCATGCCTTTTTTTTGTTCACGACCCACAAAAACATAATTTCGAGTCTTTGGGAAAGGTGACAGGAAAATCGCAGGGCTCCGGAGATGTTCTCCTCCCTTCCCTGACCCGTTTGGACTCCCTTTTCTTCCCTCCGCCGCGTCCCCAGCCGCCCCGCGGAGCCGCGCTGCGGGCAGAGGCGGCCGGCCCGGGCACGTGTCCTTCTCCGCCAGAGGACACTTCTCCCGCGGCCGCTGCCCGGCGCCACAGGCCCCCAGCTGGGCCAGGCCCGGCTCCTGGGCCGCGTGATGCAGCCCAAAAAAGGTGCAGCCTCGCACGTGTCCCAGCCGGCGCCCCGGCCTCTGGCGACCAGGCCTCCCGCGCCGCCGCCCAATCGCCGCGGCCGCCTCGCGCTCGGGCCACGTCCGCCGGCCGCGGGGGCACCGACACGCGGAGCTGCGCCGCCCGCCGCCATGCGGTTCCGGTTCGGGGTGGTGGTGCCGCCCGCGGTGGCCGGGGCCGGGCCGGAGCTGCTGGTCGTGGGGTCGCGGCCCGAGCTGGGGCGCTGGGAGCCGCGCGGGGCCGTGCGCCTGAGGCCGGCGGGCACCGCGGCGGGCGCGGGGGCGCTGGCGCTGCAGGAGCCCGGCCTGTGGCTCGGGGAGGTGGAGCTGGCGCCGGAGGAGGCGGTGCAGGACGGGGCGGAGCCGGGCCGCGTGGACACGTTCTGGTACAAGTTCCTGAAGCGGGAGCCGGGAGGAGAGCTCTTCTGGGAAGGTACTGGGAGCTGGCGTCCGCCCCGGGCGCGCACCGGCGGCTCCGGCCTCGGCCTGGGGCGGCCCGCCCGTGCCCGCTCCCCCGGCGCTTTGCCCGCTTCCCCGGCTTCGAAAGCCGCCCCGAGCTCCCCGGGCTGACCCTTGGCTGCGGGCCGAACTGTCGCCGCCCGCCGCGCCTCGGGCTCGGGAGGCGTCCCTAGATTCGTGCTGGGTCCCGGAGCGCCGGCCCGCGCCTTCGCTCTGTGACCCTCCGCCTCTTTCCCACACGCCCGGTTCCCGGGGTGTTTCCTGGCGTGCCAGCTTCGGGGCCCAGTTTCCTAAGTCTCCCCACGCCCCCTGCCCCGGGTCCTCCCCGCGCCAGTCCCCGGCCGCCTGGCCCGCCCCGCGGCTCGCGGGTTCACGCCTGAGCTCTGCCTTAGTGGTTTCTGTGTCCTCATTTCCACTCCCAGATCGTTCACTAAGGAACGACCCAACCGGTGAAGCTAGCCTGTTCTCTAGTCCACGCGCCACCTAGTGTGTGGTATTTCTTTTCCTTCCTAGATTTGAGAGTGAACCAGTGCAAAGACATTGAGTGTTTCGCTTTTTGGATTTTTGAATGTATTGATTTTTATAAAAACAGTATGTGCTAGTTGTAAAAAAAAAAACACAACAAATTTCAAGACAAAAACTTGTTTCCTCCACACACCTTAAGCCCACTGCCTTCTGCCCAATATATGTGTGTCTATCTCTACCTGTCATGTATGTAATATCTTGCCTTTTCTTGCTTAACGATATGTTGCGGATACTTTTTAGTGTCACTCCATATAGATGTATTTTATTTTTTAAAAAGGCAACAAAATATTGTGTCTAACTAGTGTGCATTTAGGTTGTTTTCGTTTTCCTCTGTTGTAGACTGTAGTAAGTAGCTTGATTGGAAGTCCCTGTATGGAGTTATCTTTGAGTATTTGGGAGTGTTGCTGTAGGGTAGATTCTGAGAAGTGAAATTGTTAGGTCAGAGTGTGGCCATATTTTATATTTCAGTAAAGACTGCCAAATTATATTCTGAAAAGGTTATACCAATGTAGACGCCCCCAGCGATGTGTGAATTCAGACAGCTCTTTCTTAAATGTGTACAAAGCAGAGGATTAGAATATGTGTGATTCAATAGTTGTCTAAAGCTGATGAATGTCTCTTTAGAAGTATGTGCTTCGGTGAGCGCTGTGAATTGTGTAAGACTGATGAATCACAGATCTGTACCTCGGAAACAAATAATACATTATATGTTAAAAAAAAAAGTTAGTAGGAAGGGAAAAATGAAGGGGGGAAGCGGAGGGGGAGACGAACCATGAGAGACTATGGACTCTGAGAAACAGGGTTCTGGAGGGGAGGGGGGTGGGGGGATGGGTTAGCGTGGTGATGGGTATTAAAGAGGGCACGTTCTGCGTGGAGCACTGGGTGTTATGCACAAACAATGAATCGTGGAACACTACATCAAAAACTAATGATGTAATGTATGGTGATTAACATAATAAAATTAAAAAAAATAAAATGAAAGTAAGTAAAAAAAAAAGTTTATATGACAAAAATGGGCCATTTAGTCCATAACGATGTGGAAACAAAGAATCGGTAAAGAACATGAGTATTCTGTAATACGTTTATATATTATTATCCTTGTCCCACTGGGTTTTATGGACGGGTGGCGTTTATTGTCATCTTGTATTACCATGCCTGCATGGAAAGGTATCCTCACCAGTTTATGCCCTTCTTTACAGGACAACTTTTATTAATAATATTATATAACATTTTTCACAATAAAATATCTAATAATTTTAATAAAAATTAAGGACTTCCCCCTCTCTAGTCCCCCTCCTTTACTATTTTTAGCTTTTCTGATATTCCTCCCAAAGTTCTAAATAATTTGCTTATATTGCTATTTCTTAATGTATCAAGTTTAACTTTTCTGTTCTTAGATTTTCTGAGTTACTATATGTTATATATAACATTCTAAAATTAAAATTAGACAATATCTACTGACAGCTGTGTATCCATAAATTTAACCATCATACTTGGTCTGAAATATGAGGAATTTAACTTCATTATCTCTTTCCTCCCTGCTCTTTTTTATATACTTTATATAAAAATTATATATGTATATAATTGTTGACTTGCTATTATGTAGAAAGTTCTGTGTTATAATAAAACTATTATGTAGGAAGCTACTCCTGTATAAGAAGATAAGAAAAATAGCTGACACACATTCTTCTCCTTCTCCTTACTTTGGCTAATTATTTTCTCTACATTGGCAAGTTTTTATATAATTTATATTTTGTTTTATAATTGTTACTATTCCTTCTTGTTTTAGAGTGATAGGTTGATTCTAAGAATGGTAAATTAACAAAGAGTATTATGAGAAAAATCATAGTCAGTATTTAAGAGTAAGGATTCTGGAACCAGAATGCTTGGGTTCACCAACCCGTGTATGACCTTGGGCAAGTTACTTAACCTTACAGTGCTGTTGTTGAAAGAACTAAGCTGGCTAATAAATCTAAAAAAATTAGAATAGGGCTTCTATTAAGTGTTAAATAAGTGTTAGTGATCGTTATCTTTACTGTTATAATTAGGAAATAATTACTGCAGAACCAAGTAGTGCAATTCGACTCATAAAAAAGGAAATGTAATTCTGTAACGTGGAACAGAAGGAAGGAAGTCTCTTACACTACAAATCATGATCAGATTTTACTTAAAATGATACCAGGGTTTGTTTTACTTCATGTTTGGGTGGTAATGTTCTTCTACAACTTGTTTAAAAATTTCTAGTTAATTTTTTTTTTTTACCAGAAGCAGCACAGTGATCATCAAAATTTCCTAGCTTGATTGCAGTATTGGATGAATGCAAATTTCTCATTTTTTGAAAATTTTTTTGCCTTGAACAATTGGGATTCTTGTTCTAATTTTCACTGATGTAGAGCTTTCAGAGCACAGCTATCTGGGACTTTTTTTTTTTTTTTAATTGAACTCCTGTGTTAGTTACCTTGTTTTGGATTCCATGTCTTCCTTTTTCTTAAGTATCTTAGTCATTTTGTTGAATTGTATCCTAAAATAATTTTGAAGAAACAGTAAATGGGAGATAAAATATCCAGTTCCTTAAAAATGTCTTTATTTTGCCCTCACACTTGACTGCTCCTTTGGTATTCTAGTCTCAAATTAATTTTCCCTTTGAAAGCTTTGCCTCAGTACCTTGTAGTACCCATTGTAATGGGTAATTGTGATGTCAAACTAAGCCCATTCCTCTATAGGCAATCTGTTTTTTTCCTCCCTCTTTGGAAGCTTTACAACCTTTTCTTAAATTATTTTACCAGGATGTATCTGAGTCTCTTTTGTTTATATCACTTGACAATGGGTTGGCTCTTTCAATTTCAGGAATTGTTTCTTTCAACTCAGGGAAATTTTTTATTTCATTTCCTTCCCTGTTTTCTCTCTTCTTTCCTCTGAAATGGCTGTTTAGCCATGTAAAGTCTAGGTTCTTTTTTTTTTTTTTTTTGTGGGCATCTTGTTCCAGCACCATTTATTGAAAATTCTTTCCTTCCTTTTTTGATGTGCCTTTATTAAAATTCATTTGCCTGTATTTGCACTGATCTATGGGCCCATTCTTTTATCCATGTCACACTGTGTTGATTACTGTAGCTTTATGCGAATCTTGAAATATTAGTAGTATGAGTCCTCCATCTTTGGTTTCTTCAGTATCATGTTGGCTCTTTTTGGTGTTTTGCCTTTTCATTTATGTTTTAGAATCAATTTGTTGATATTACAAATAGCTTGCTGTGATTTGATTGGGATTGCATTGAATATATATATATCAAGTTCAGAAAAATTGATATCTTCACCATATCGAGTCTTTCAGTCTCTGAATGGAGAATACATCTCCATTTAATTAGGTCTTCTTTGATTTCTTTCATTAGGGTTTTGTAGTTCTCCACATACAGATCCTGTACGTGTTTTGTTAAATTTATACATTTTGGGGGTGTGTGTGCTATTTTAAATGGCGTACTTAAAAACTTGTTTTAATTACAGATGTCAATTGTTCATGGCTGATAACATAGGAAAGAAATTGACTTTCACATCTATTGATTTTTGTTTGGATGCTGGATATTGTAGTTTTTCATTATTTTAGAGTTTGGAATTTTTTTTTCTGGCAGTAAAGTTATTTGTGGATTAGTTTGTTATTTTTGAAGTTTATCTTGAAGGTTTATAAAGGCAGGTCTATAGTAGCTTTTACTGTAGGGCTAATTTAGCCCTACTACTAAGCAATGACCCTTCTGTGTTCTCTTTTGAATGCCCCATATATTAAATAAGATCTCCTCACTCTGATGGAAATGCAAATGTTTCCCAATTCTGTGTGAGCTCTGCCAGTTCTTTGGAATACAATATTAAGAAATTTATTGTTTGTTTTTTGTATGGCTTCCCATTTGTTCTTTGTATGGCTCTATCAGATTTCATCTTATACATCCACAGATTGGCATGAAGCCAAAGAATCTAAGAGAACTTTATGCAGATTTATGGAACTTTCTCTTCAAGGCTTTCTCATTTCTGGAATTTGGTCCTACAAATTCCAATCACTCTGTTCTCCCCAAACTTGAATTTCTATTTCCTTAATCACTGAGACCATTGAGTTCTATTTGAATCCCCTTCCTGTGTCATGGTTCAGAAATTCTCTAGGGGCAGAAATCCATGGCATTCATATTGTTCACCTTGTTTCTTTTTCTTCTCTCAGAGATTAAAGTCCTGTGCTGCCTTTTGTTCCACATTTAAAAACAATTGTTTCATACATTGTGCCATTTTTTTAGTTGTTACTTTTATAAGCAGGAGAAGAAATCTTGGACTGATTTTTGAAAGTTTGCAGGTAGGTACTTTTCCAGTATATTTTTAAAATTTTGCAAAAGAATTCCTGATTTTGTTGTTTATTTCTAATATAATTATGTATAT
This sequence comes from Callorhinus ursinus, assembly GCF_003265705.2. Lineage (NCBI taxonomy): Eukaryota > Metazoa > Chordata > Mammalia > Carnivora > Otariidae > Callorhinus > Callorhinus ursinus. Next base: position 60,553,297 of record NW_027397068.1, on the reverse strand, counting down.
GTGTGTATATATATGTACATGTATTCATACGCAGAGACACATACATACATAGTCTAAAATCTGTATCTTTCTTGTTAAAATTAAGATTGTTTTCCTTGGGAGTATCTTCTAAAAGGGATGATTAATAACTACAGTAGGGTTGTTAGGAGGACTAGTTTATAAAGTGCCTAGAACAAAGTAGTAGCTATGACTTTAAGATAGCCAACAATTTATAGCAGCTGAATTTCCTCAGTCTTTCCATTTTCAAGATGAAATTTATTGATCTTTTTATTTTTTTTTAAAGATTTTATTTATTTATTTGAGAGAGAGAGAATGAGAGATAGAGAGCGTGAGAGGGAAGAGGGTCAGAGGGAGAAGCAGACTCCCTGCCGAGCAGGGAGCCCGACATGGGACTCGATCCCGTGACTCCAGGGTCATGACCTGAGCCGAAGGCAGTCGCTTAACCAACTGAGCCACCCAGGCGCCCTGAAGTTTATTGATCTTAAAGGTAGTTTATGTCCATAGAAGCAACAGCAGTTATATATAATATTGGACTAATCCATACACTGACCCCAAACCATACCAGCATTGCCAGGATATTCTAGATCATGCTGCAACCTCCCAATAATTGTTTGCCTTACCCATTTCTACTTGTGCTTTCTACTCCAGCTGTGCTATACCTTGGTGAAGATAGGTATAGGTTTGAGTGGAGCATAGATGGACATGTACTGCATAAGGGATGTCATCCATATTCCAACTGAATTTTGTGGATAGAGTGCACTCAACTTTTTTTCATCTAATTGCACAATTCTTTTTTATCTTTAATTTTTTAAATTTAAATTCAATTTAATTAACATATGCTGTATTATTAGTTTCAGAGTTAGAACTGAATGATTCATCAGTTGTGTACAACTCCCAGTGCTTATCGCTTCAAGTGCCCTCCTTAATGCTCATCACCCAGTCATGCCATCCCCCCCCGACCTCCCCTCCAGCAACCCTCAGCTTGTTTCTTATAATTCAGTCTCTAATGGTTCAGTGCACTGTTTTAATTGGATAAACTTTGACTAGAAGAATAATCTGCTAAATATAACCTTAGTCCTTTGTTTCATCTATTCTGAGGTGAGAGTCTTTTCAAGAACATAGCTATGCTTACTACACTCAAACCATCAAAGGCATCATTAAAAAGGCAATACAGAAGGACCTGGTAGAGAGTTACATGAGAATAACTTAATGAGATATGAATGACAAGTATAAAGGAAACTTTGAAGAGTGACATATGACATGGTCAAGAAAGAAAGATTGATTTTAGTAATAGTTTATTACCATTGAATGCAAAATTCTAACTAAAAATTATGATAAATGAAATTTAACTGTTTCTTGGTCAGCTGAAATTATTGTATGATGATTGCATTTTAGGATGGAGAAAGTGGGGCCCAGAGAGGTTTAGCAAATATCCCAAGCTCACACTCTGCTAGCCTGTGGGAAACACTGGCTGTGGGAAACTCCTTCTTTAGGCAGGTGTCCTGATTTGGCACTAGGCAGGGCATGGAAATTCGGTGAGTGAATTTGAATATTCCATATACAGACTCTAACTCTAGGACTTCATAGATGAGAAGGAGTACCTGCGGGCTGCATAAGATCTGGGATATCTCTGTATTACCAGTGAGAAGGGAAGTGACAGAGAATGAGAAAAAATGGAGGGGTGAACTGAGACTCTATTTACTCCAAAGGCTCCCTTCTCTTGATGTTCTCTCATCTCTCCTCCCCACCCCTTTCTCTTCAGAGGAGTCACTGAATGTGTTCTATCAGCCAGAACGACCTGAAGTTTTAACAACATCAAGAAGGATATTCAAACCAAAATGAGAAGCATTTTTTTCCACTCTTGGATCAAAACCAGTTGTATCAGACAGAGGAGAATAATCCCGGAGCAGATACTACTGCACTTTCGTATCCTATCTCACCCCGTACCTGATCCTCCATCATTTGCCAGAGAGTTAATGGGAGCGGAAATGAAAATGCTTGCTGCTTTTAGGTGGTTTGTTCATGTCCTCTAGAAGCAGAATGAGGTTCTAATTTTAGGAAAAGTTAAAGAAAATATTGTTGCATGCTCACACAGTGGGGAAGGAGAAAAGTTATGAACATTTTCTTTTTTTTTCAAAAGATGGTAAAGCAACTATGATCTTAACAATGTTCTTTTGTGCTCCTGTGGAGACAGACTAATCAGTTGGATAAAGCATTAGTTTCAACAAGATAACGCATTTTATGGTGTTTAATTTGGGGAGATAAAATGCATATAGTGGAGATTTTATACTCCATTAAGTATGTTTCTTTGTGTAAAGATAATGCTCGTGAGTATTTGGGATGTGAGTGTGAATGAGGGAAAGATTTACAAGTTGGATTTGTAGAAAGCCAGAGAATGGATGGATAGCTTAATGAGATGAGAAAAGTCTGAAGACATTTCACCTTTCTGTGAACGAGACAGGCTGAGCTGGCAGGTCAGGTCTGACTCACTGGGCTTCCACTAGGTGTGAGCGATGGCTCTGTGTCTTTGGACTGGCACTGGTGCCGGGGCTTCCGAACAGGAAAGCTCATTAAAGTATTTTATTATTCCAAGATCATCGTCAACTTGAATATTGTTATCTGGAAAATGTTCTGTTTTCCGCTCTGATGGTGAGATCCTGGGCTGTGTCCAGCTAGCTCAGGTCTGTAATACAGCCAGTGTACACTGAGTGAGAAGCTTGACATTTTCAGTTCTATGACCTTCATGTTTTTAAATGTTAAATCATAATGTCACATTAACATAACACAGAGCTTGATCCTGAATTTTCACTAATTAAACCATAGAGAATTAGAGGTATGGTTACTGTGAAATCATTTTCTTTTCAGTTTAGTTGTAAAAGGCTCTATATTATGTCTACGAGCAAAGAAAAAATTTAACATTTCACCCATGATTGCCAAAATTTCTGGACGTTATATTTATAGATTTTATGAACTGTACCTTTGGCAAAAGTTAATATGACATTTAAATTCATGTTTTTTGTCATAAATTACCAATTTATTACCTTCTTCATTGATTGAAATCATTAAAAATCTGTCTATTTGATGAGAGTGACAACCATTACCCAGAACAATTCTAGAGCTGGAGAAATTTTGAACTCCCATACACATAAGACTGTATTTGGGGGTTGCACTGTTATTTCCATGATCTTAGATTCGGAACTATGCTAAATACCATCTGTTGCATTCTGAGGCTGTGCAAATTCTGAATGTTGAATACAAGAAGGCATTGGTTTAAAGTGTTGCTTTAACACTTACTAGTTCAGAATAATTATGAGGAAGCATTGAGCTAATACATGTGAACATTCTTTGTAAATGGAAGTAATAATTATTTTGTGCTAAAAATATTGACAAGATTTTGTTATTGGCTTATTTATGTTTATCATTTTGGTGATACTTCACATTTATTTGCCATGAAGGAGTATCCCATAAAAATTTTATTAGAAAAGCACTTTACCCCTGAGCTGTGTATACATTTTTGCAAAGGCTTCAGTCTTCACTTATGTAATCTGTTTAGAAATTTGAATGTGCAATTTTCACTTGATGATGTCTTTTGATTGTGGTTAAAGAGGTTTTATTATTTTTCAGAGAGATGCGCTTAGAATTCATTAGTGAATCCATCTAATTAGGTGTGAGGAATGTAGAGAGAGATATAGCCCAAATCAAACTTTAAAAAAGGGAACTCTTTTAGGTACTCTGCTATTACAAGGGTGAAAAAAATGCCATGAAAATAAAAAATACTAATTTCATGAAACCTCACATTTTAGTATTGTTTAAAACCTTATTTTGGGGGCGCCTGGGTGGCTCAGTTGGTTAAGCGACTGCCTTCGGCTCAGGTCATGATCCTGGAGTCCCGGGATCGAGTCCCGCATCCGGCTCCCTGCTGAACAGGGAGTCTGCTACTCCCTCTGACCCTTCCCCCCTCTCATGTACTCTCGCTATCTCATTCTCTCTCTTAAATAAATGAATAAATAAATAAAATATTTAAAAAAAAAAACACCTTATTTTGGTAATAGCCATTGAGAAAGGATGTCTATAACTCTCTTTTCGTCAGGAAAAAACCCTAACAAATCAGAATAGGTATTTGATTCATTAATTCAACTCATTTTACACACAATTTTGAGGCTCAGTTACCCACCTGGCCTTGTGATAAGTGCTGGGAAACAACGATGAAAAATTCACAGCTCTTGAGTTTAAGAGGTTTACATTCTACCTGAGAAAAAAAGGCTTATCATCAAGGAAGAACTATAACAGAAATCTGAAAATCTATATGCAGTGTAGTGGAGGAAGTTCATCCTCATAATCAGGAATGGGAGAGGGATTGTGGAAGTCTTTATGGAGGCGATAGAATTTTAAACTTGGTATTTAAAGAAAAACAGGATCTTCCCTCGTTATTTTTTCTGTAATTATGAAAATAAAAGCAACACAGTTATTCTTAAAGATCTGTCTGATGTGACTCCAAGAGGAAATTGGTGCTCTGACTTGATCTTCTATGAGTGAGAATCCTGGTTTTATTAAAGTGACAAGGGAAAAGCCAGAGTCTGTGGGTTCAAAGGCATTAAGTGTTTAAGCCTTTTGTGGTAGGACTCCCTTGGAGTCCTGTGATGTGTGGCTGAGCTGTAGGGTTTTTGGTGAAGGAATGCTGAGGGAGAGTGCTGGGGGGCAGCTGGTGAGAAAGGTGGGAATGGGGACTATAAGAGGCAGAGGGGCAGCACTTATGGGGTGGTGAGCAGGGCCTTCTTTCTTGAGGCCTAGAGGACTGAGGCAGGTTCAGCCTCTCTCACTGCTTTATTCATTTGGACCACTGCTGTTGGCATCTTTTCTTTTTCTTCAGATGTAACTCCGGTAGCTCTCTAGCGAATTTTCTAGATACACCAGTGATTCCCTAACCTGATTGAGCATTAGGATCACCTGGTGAACTTCTTAAACATACAGATTCTTGGGTCAATCACAGACTTATAGAATCTCCAAAAATGGAGCCTGGAAATCCATATTTTTAAAAAGTTTTATTGAGATATAATTCACATATCATAAAATTCACCCCTTTAAAGCATAAAACGGAGAGGTTTTTAGTATATTCACAAAGTCAACATGAATTATCCAACATTTTCACCACTCCAAAAGAAAATTTTGTACTCATTACTAATCAATCCCCATTTCTCCCTCCCCCATCCTCTGGCAAATGTAGTAATGGACTTTCAGTCTATGAATTTGTCTATTCTGAATATTTCATATAAATGGAACCATACAACATGTGGCTCCTTGTAACTGACTATACATGCTTCATTCATAATTTTATTGCTATCCATATCATTGTATGGGTATGCCACATTCCATTTATTCACTCATCAGTTGATGGACATATGGGTTGTTTTCACTTTTTGAATAATGCTGCTATGAACTTTTGCATAGACATGTTTTCACTTCTTTTTATTTACTTGTTTGTTTGTTTTCACTTCTTTTGGGTATATATCCAGAAGTGGAATTGCTGAGTCATGGTAACTCCGTGGTTTACAATTTGAAGAGCTGTCAAACTGTTTTCCAAAGTTACTGTATCATTTTATATTCCCACCAATATTGCATGAGAGTTTCAATTTCTCCATATCCTTCGTAGCACTTGTTATTGCCTGTATTTTTAATTTTAACCATCCCAGGGTGGGTGAAGTATCTCATTATGGTCTTGATTCTCATTTCTCTAATAACTGATAATGTTGAACATCTTTTCATGTTCTTATTGGCCATATGTCAACGAGAGGATACTCATTTGTGAGTGTATCTTCTTGGAAAAATATCTGTTTATATCACTGTCCATCTTTAATTGGGTTATTTGCCTTTCAATTGTTGTGTTGTAAGAGTCCATGTTTTTTAAAAATCTACCTCTGGTGGGTGTACAGATAATACTTGGATGGACAATAGGAAACTAGGGTTGGCAGCTGACATACCTAACTTGGGCTGAACATTGAAGCCTTTACCTTGAGATGCATGAATTAGTTTTGTATAGTACTTTATTTTGTTGTAAACAAGTAAGGCAATATGATTTAATGGTGATTTAATGGAATTATCTGTTAGGTACATTTATCTTCCTTGGCCACATATTACCAAGTTCATCTTTCTGTGCACTACCATTAAGTGTAAGTGCTCTGTGAGCCTCTTTCCTCAGATCACCTCTTATCTTAAACTACATTCTTCCTTTGAAGGATTGTCTCCAATCTTGTGATGATATAGCCCTAGCTCTCATCTCTTTTCTGGACTGATATATTCTATTATCTATAAGACTTTCTCATCTGGATGTCCTGTAAGTACTATAAACTCAATATATCAAAACCTCAACTACTGATCAACCTCCACAAAGCTTTTTTTTTCTGTGTTCCTGATTTAAAGACGCTAGCTCAGTCACTTAAGTATGTGGAAGCATAACTTCTTATAGGCTGAGCTGATTGCATGATGAACCCCTGAGGTATGCCAAGCATTTCCTAGTTCACATCCTTAAGAGATTTTGATTTAATAGCTCTGGGATTGGCCAGGGAGTAAGAATTTTACAGTTTCCCCAGGTGCTTTTAATAACCAGCTGGTTTGGGAGGTCACTGTAAGAGATTCTGTAAATTGAAATATTTCAGTCCCCCCCAGCTACCTTTTTATTTTCATCCTGCTGCTTCTGTTATGGTTTGGTTCCTTGGTATTTCAGTGGCCTTTTACATGATCTAACTACTTTGTGTCCTTTCTCTATTCAATCTTTCCTCTACCCTGCTACCAGAATTATCTTTCTAAAATACAGATTGGATGATGTCACATGTGCAATTAAAAATTATTTGATGAGTTCTTGTTTCCTATAAAATTAATCTAAACTTCTTACTATGCCATTTGAAGCTCCTCACTGTTACCTACTTTTGTCTGCATTTCTGCCACTTCCTGAAAATAGTCTTAAGTTTCAGCGACCCAGACTCTTATTTTCCCCCACCATTTCATGCAACTCTTCGATAGTGCTCTGCTCTTTTCTTCGATTTCTGTCACAACGTGGCAGTCTTAGATCTCCAATGAACCAGGCTACATTATTCCATTGGCTTTGGTGGAATAATGAAAACCAATCAGAGGTAGCTTCTTCAAATAATTTATATTTATTATACAATTTTTAAATACAACAAATGATTATATAATGTAGAGTTATTGGATCTTTCTAAGCCAAACCTGATTAATGCACAACACTCACACATGCACATACCTATTTCTTTGGATTAGGGATACAGGGGATTAGTAGCTTAATCTCCATGGGGTGTCTGTCATGGTCCATTAGCGGCATTGTAGGAAAGATCCCTTTCTTTTTCTCTGGCAGCTGCTGAGGCCATCAATGTTGATTGGATTCAACATGAATGCTTTCATTAGGGCCTCTGGTCAGAGACTTATCTTCCAACATTAGCAGAGGGGGAAGGAATAGTATTCACTCCCCCAGCTGGAGTATTTCTTACTGAGCCATGAAAATAGCACAGAGTTCAGTGAACTCACATGGTTTGGTCATATATGATTAGTGCCTATGCTGCCTCTCTTGCCCCCACTGGGCTGGTTGTGAGTTTTATATAGATTTAAGTTAGGTAACTCTGATGTGTTGATCCTAGATACAATTTGTATACATTCGGCTCTGATGGCCCCACCTAGATGGCTATAGTTTTATTTATATGTACATTAAGCAACCCTGACATGTTGCAGCTGATCAGATGTCGTATCCTTCATTGGACACAGGCAACTTTCATGAGTTTTTATTGATAAAATGCTATGTCAGTACTGGGACTTAGAGCCATAATTCAAAGTTATAAACATTCTAAATACCTTTCTGTCTACTTGTTTAATACATACTCATTTATATCTGACGTGTCTGATGCCTACACATTCCCAGTCCTCTAGCCTTCTATGGTAACCCTTTCTTTTAACATCCAAGTAAAATTGCTTGAGTTCCCATATGACATACTGAGAGATGTTAACCTCTTGCCTATATGTTACCCAGAACCACCTTTCCTCAGCAGATTTGGAAAAGTTGGGGTGTGACATACTGCTATTATTTACCAATGTCCACATCTTCTCCCTGTGGGTGGATTATTCTTCTTTGCCCTGTTGAAGAAGAATATCTTTGTCATATGGCTTATTTTGGTCAATAAAATATAAGAGGAAATGATGTATATCACTTCCTGTTGCTTTGCTGCACTCTTTTCTCTGCCAAGAGATTACTATTGATGTTTCAAAAGTGACTGCTCTGTCTGATGGTCCCAGCATGAAGATGATAAAAATGAGAAGAATGGCCCTTAGCCAGGCTACAGTGAACTCTAGCGTGGGCAAGAAGTAAACCTTTGCTATTCTCTGCCATCTCATAACTTGGGTATTTATTATCATAGCATGTCCTATGATCTAAAACAATGCCCGGCATTTGGCAGGTGTTCATTAAAATACTTGATGAATGAATGAACTTGAGCAAGGCACTTTCCAGTTGTCTCAAACTGGTATACTCATACCCTCTGTGCTCCCATCTTTAGTGTGGTTCTGGGCTAGTGACTTTGTAGCCCAGGATAGAAATGCACCATTGTCTTAAAGCACCTTTTTCTAAAAGACATTTGAGGAAAAAACCACATTATTTCAAATTGAAAGAGACATGTCATATAGAATAGAACACAAACCTCACAGGAGTTTTTATTTGTTTATTTTTATTTTTTAGATTTTATTTATCTATTTGACAGAGAGAGAGAGAGAGAGAGAGAGCGCAAGAGTGATCACAAGCAGGGCAGGGCGGGGGGGGGGGGGCGCCAGGCAGAGGAAGAGGGAGAAGCAGGCTCCTCGCGGAGCAGGGAGTCTGATGCAGGGCTGGATCCCAGGACCCTGGGATCATGACCTGAGCCAAAGGCAGACACTTAACTGACTGAGCCACCCAGGTGCCCTCTCACAGGAGTTTTTAAAGGAAAAATACAAGTCTTCAAAGAATTTTCATGCCAGTATACTGCCTCAAGCTATGTTCCCAAGACCCCTTGGAAATGTTTGAGAAGCCTTGATAATCTTTGAGTCTCAGTTTTCTCTGAAATACAGTGTTTAGTCAAAGGCTCCTTAGGAGGAGCTATCTGGTGTAAGCAGCAGTGAACTGGGAGCCAGCAGCCTTGGGCTCCTGTGTTTGCTTTGCTGCTAAATATGCGCAGGACTCTGTCAAGTCATTTAATTGACTAGAACCTCAGACTCGGGAAAAGATGTACTCACACAGTGCTATCTATACCACTGGATTTTATTTTTGAAGAATAATATATTTGAAAGGACTTTGAAAATTATTAAGCTCTACCATTCCAATTGAAAATGGTTAGGAAATTCTTAAAATCTTTCCGAATTTGAAGATTTTATTTATAATTCCACTGGGTGGCAGTATTTCACTTGTACTCTACTATTATTCTATAGTTTGTATATAATCTCAAAGAAAAGAGTTTAATCACAATCTCATTCTCTCCCAACCTTATCTTCTCACTTTCTCATCCTGTGCACTCCCTGTCTCCCAGAACAATTCTGAAAAACAGTTACCATCCGTTTAAAAAAGATTTAATGACATAAATGTGAAGATAATTACCCTAAGACAGCAGTTTATCCAGAACTACTGCTTCATTTGGGAAGAAGTATTAGATAGCTTAATTTTGCTCAGTTGTAAGCAAATTACTTTAACGTAGGTAATTAAAACCAGTTAAAAATCACCGTTGGCTTTTTGGGTGAACGTTTTAACAATTATTTTTTTCAATAAACTCATGTAGACATTTTTGACTGATAATACCATGGATGCTTATTTTATCCTATGTATCATAAGATCATAAAGCTGTTGTGCTGATTCTTTTGGTATCTGCTATGACAGAACACTTTGTCGTGGTTCTGTATCAGTTAACTGAGCCAGATTTTCTTAGAGAATTAATTCTACAAGGTGAGTTTAAGACAAGTACCCATATAAAGCTTGGTAAGTGATTCCTTGCTGACTTCTCTTGAAATTGAGGCTTCAATGTAAGTGGTGGGCTAGGTCTGCTAGAGTCGTCTTGTCCTGTAGCCTGGAAAAAATAAAAATTCCTTAGCAACATAATGGAATGCTAGTTTTCACTTATAAGGAGACCACTGATGTGATTTTTAAATGGCTGAAATTACTACATTCTATACAAGAGAAAGTAGCTGCTTTGAAAAAATTAGGCTGTTTATAAAACTTCATGTAGATAGAGAAATCTTCATAAATGGTGATATTTGAAAGCAAATTTTAATTTTGTGCCAAGTAAGTCTTTGCTGTTTTCAGGGAGGAAAAAAAGAGTAAGTTAAAAAAAAAAAAAGATGGTTGTCTAAATTTGAATTGATAAGTTAATGAAAATTTCATCTCTTTCTCTGATGGCCATAATTATAAAGCACAATTCCTTTTTTCTAGTATACATCTTAATGATAAGCTATGTGCACTGTGTGCATGAGCATTTAAACAATTTTTTTGAGGAAGGTTATCCATAGCCTTGCACTGATTCTCAAAGGGACTTATGACCCACAAAAAGTAAAAAATAACCCTGATGTTTCACCATCATTACATATTTTAAAGTAGCTTTAAAATTGCTTTAGAAGTCTTACCTCATCAGACAACAATCCTGATTTATATAAGGGAAAAATGGAGGAACAGTGCATCTTGGTTTCAGTAAAGAATTTTAGAAAAATCTCCCAATTGTTTTTGTCCATAAATTAGAAAGTGACGGCTGGCTAATAGGTTAGTTAGGTGGATTCATGCTAGTTGAACAACTGAGCCTAATGTGCCCAGATTGATGAACCAGTAGAACATGAGGGTGAGTGCAAGTGGCTTTTTACAAGTCACTTTATTCTAGATCCTTTCCTGCTAATCTTCTGATCAGTAATTTAGGAAGCATGCTAATCAAATTTCCCAATAAGAGCGGGAGCGAGAGTGGCAGTTTTGTTTGAGAGAAGCAGTATTCAAAATATGGAGTCCCCAAAGTAGGAAGAAACCAAGAAGAAAGTAAAAGACAAGTCTTAATATTTGCATTAATAAGTTATTGTATAAAAATAGAGAACTAGAGAAGTTTGCCTTGAGAACAATTCAAAGTGAAAAGATTTGGGAGTTTCAGTTGGTTCTAGGGAGAAGCCGGCATGGTTTGGGCACAAATTGGTCAGAATTTATAAAGTAGGTGAGTTGCCAGAAAAATCAGGGTTCCAACTTGTCTTTGGAACATGAGCCCACGTGGAGTTACTGTTATTGTAGTCTTGTCTGGAAACATACAGGTCTGAACAAAGCTGTTGTTGAAACAGTTTGAGCTCATTTTGGGATATACCTGTTTTCTGAGTCAGTGTACAGTTTGCAAACAGACAAGAAGGACTGGGAGAGAGAAAAGAGAGGAGTCATAGTGGTTAAGAATTCCTATTGAACACCAGCTGTGGTAGGCCCTCTGTTAAATCCTTTAAATGGATTATCTAAGAGACTTCCCTCACAACAACCCTGTGAAGTAGATAGTACTAGGATTCCTTTCTCAGAAATGAGACAATGGAGGCACAGATGGCTTAAATGAATTTCTCATTACTATTTACAGACAGTAAGTAGTAGAGCTTGGAATGGAGTCCTAGTCTGGATCATGAGCCCATGCGTTTAATTGCTCTACTAGACTGCCTTCTAGAAGAAGAGTATTGCGGAGCCAACAGGGGAAAGATTTAACAGAGAGCGGTCACTGTCTTTAAATGCTGCAGGCAGGTAAAGAAAGATAAAAAATGAATCTGACAGGAGATGACTTCATTTCAAGTTTTTTCAGTGGAGTGTTGAGGGCAGATGTCAGATTGTAGTGCCCTAAAGAATAAATATCGAAGGAGGGTATATCTGGTGAGGACAGGGCCGGTCAGGGGAAAGATGAGTTGTAAGAGATGATGGCCGGGCGGCCCACAGGAAAACTGGAAGTGGAGGCGTGGGGGAGGTTTATGGCTAGAAATGGAAGGAGGAGATTTTCTGTACAGTAAAGAGGTTCTACAAACCAAACATACCAGGAACTAGACAAATAATCTGTTGTCTTTTGTGCAATTTTCAAGAGTGTAAAGTACATTAAAATGCTTTTAGTTTTGGGGCGCCTGGGTGGCTGAGTGGGTTAAGTACTTGACTCTTGGTTTCGGCTCTGCTCATGATCTCAGGGTCGTGAGATCAAGCCTGAGTTGGGCTCTGTGCTCAGTGGAGAAGTCCACTTGGGATTCTCATCCTCTTGCTCTGCCCCTCACCGTGTGCGCGCGCACACATGCACACACACACACACACACACACACACTCTCTCTCTCTCTCTCTCTCTCTCTCTCTGTCATAAATAAATACATAAATCTTTTAAAAATTTTAGGGGCACCTGGGTGGTTCAGTCGGTTAAGTGTCTGCCCTCGGCTCAGGTCATGATCCCAGGGCCCTGGGACCCAGCCCCCCGCGCCGCGGGGAGCCTGCTTCTCCCTCTCCCTCACGCCTGCCGCTCCCCACCCCCACTTGTGTTCTCTCTCTGTCTCTCCCTGTCAAATAAATAAATAAAATCTTTAAAAAAAATGCTTTTAGTTTTACTGTTGATTTCTTTAAAAATACTTTACAATTCACATTTAACGCATTGGATACTTTTGAATGAAATCAGTTTTGAATGAATGAAATGTGGTTTCTCCTGTCAAGTGGTTTGCTGGAGAAAGATGACTTGCTCAGACCCATCACAATCACCATCAGTGGCCTAATTAGCATTTGTTTCCCCCTTACTTTCCTTGTCTAAAAGAATCCTGATTTGTCTTGGTAGCACTGGGGATGGATCATTACTGTTTTAATCTGTGTGGCACTCTCTTTTTTTTTTTTTAAAGATTTTATTTATTTATTTGACATAGCGAGACACGCGAGAGAGGGAACACAAGCAGGGAGAGTGGGAGAGGGAGAAGCAGGCTTCCCGGAGTAGGGAGCCCGATGCGGGGCTCGATCCCAGGACCCTGGGATCATGACCTGAGCCGAAGGCAGCCGCTTAACGACTGAGCCACCCAGGCGCCCCTGTGTGGCACTCTTATTCCGCACTCTCCTCCCCCCCCCCCCCCCCCCCCCCCGCGCCCCAGCAATTGGTTTAAGGATGGCTGTGTCACCTAGTTCTGGCTGAGATGTAAGAAGTCTTTTAGGTGAGGTTCCCAGGAAAGCTTTCACTTTTCTCATGAAGAGGAACGCATATTCTTTGTCCTTTTTCATGGCTAGGAAGTGAAGTATTCAGACATGATGCCTAGAGGTCACACTTTGAAACATGAGGTGACAAGTATGACAACAAGGTCAATGTGTGAAGGATGGCAAGGCAGACATTTAGAAAGCACTTGGTATTCCATCAGTTCTGGGCGGCCTGGCTTTACACTTCTCGTTATGTGAGAGAGAGACCTGTATTCATTGAAGTCACTGTTGGTCAGATTTTGTGTTGCTTGCATCAGACAGAGTCCTGAGACAAGCAAAATCCTTCTTCATCTGTTTCTTGTATAGATGTAGTTTATGGCTATGGTAACTTTTCAGATAATCTTTCTGATTGACCCTCTTTTATTTTTTACAGCCTACAGTGTCTCATTAAAAGGGTTGAAAACAATATGGCTTATCAATTTCAGAAACAATTTAGTCTTTAAAAATTATGTCTGACCACTCTATTCTCTATTTCAATTAGCTGTGCATTTCTAATTTCTTTCCAGTAACTAGAGTAGTGCCTACATGATGTTTGCATCAACTCTATCATATCAAAAAATATTTGTGCTGTGGAAGAAACCAAGTCATAAAGCCATTAGAGATGGTTTTCACTTCAGAACTAGGTCAGTTCAAGGGAATCTTTTATTCAGCCATTTGTTTCACATTCTAGATAATCTTAATTGAAGAGAGATTTTATGCCAAAACATTTACTTACTATGAAACTGCTGAAATGTGTGTCTGCCTGGTTAGGAAGAGGTTAAATTTAAAATAATCCTCAGTGTTCTTCAGAGTTCCTGGTATGAATAGGATTATTTTGTGTTCTTTGCATTGAAATGTTCACACTCTTGAGATATGGCGGTTAGGGAAGGTTATCACCTCTGCCTCCACATTGTTTGGCTTAAAGTACACAAAGACAGGTGACATGGGAGCTTTTGTAGTGGGTGTGAAGGTATGAAAAATGAAGTAGTGAAATCTGGTTGGAAGCATTTTCTTCATATAGTGAGTCTAATACTAATAAAGATGCTTTATCTATTTTTAGAGTGTGACTTGGATTTGTGTTCAGACGATGAAACACAATTTCTAGTCAATTCTAGGAGTGCTGTGGAGAGAAAAATTGACCTGTCTATATAAAACAAAAGTCTAGACACTACCATAAAAATTGTTTAAATGACAGTGGGAAAATCAACATTAAAAATTATTAGAACAATTAAACAAAAATTTATTAAACACATGAATAAACATCTCTGCATGTGACATAGAAAGGAAATGCAGTATCCAGCAAATATATCCAATTATGCAGAGATGGAGCATTTTAATATGCCGATCTTGTTTAATCCCTTGAGTCATGGCATAATTAGCTACCAGAAGATTCGATCACTTCAAATCAGATGGTCAAATCTTTTGGCTTTGCTCTTAACTATCATCACATCGAATGAATTAATAATTCATTCTTAGTGCTTTGAGTCAAGTCTAATAAGAACAATCTAAGTTTCAGATTTTCTCTAAAAATTATATAAGGAGAGCTCTGTTACTGTGTTTTATTTTAAATAGAAGTATAATTTCCTGGTTATGCCATTGTTTGGGATACTTTTCAAGTGAAACCTCAATCCTTGAGATGCTTCCCATTTTGAGATGTGTGTATCATCATGAATCACTAATTAATGTAAATCTTCCACATTAATAAAAAATCTGACTTCTTAAATAATGGCTAGAGAAGTGGTAACTCTCTTCTCTGCTTTGGCAAGTCAGTTGTTTTATAGTGCTTGCTTAGCATTGGTCAGTAATATGAACCCCCCAATGACTCTATATTAGGTTGTCTCTCTACCCATAGGAATAAACAGATTTGTAGCTATTATCTGTTTCCTGCCTTGAATCATACTCATTCATAGGTTGCTGTGCCCTCTGTTATGTATCCAAAGCATACCCTGTTGTCCGTCACACCTTGAGAGCCATCCCCTCCATCACAAATCCTTTCTTGGTAATTGTGGCTCACACTGATCCAACCATCCCTGGTTTTCAGTCTTCTACATCCATGGACACGTTATTAGTCTATCATAGCTTTCTTTCCTAGTGAGCCAGGTGCTCCTTACAGTACATTTCAACATAACATTCCAGTCACCATACGTTGAAAATGGCGTCGGAAAGGAAGCCTATTTGCCATTCTTGAATATTCTGTTTATGTGTTAATATTTTGTCATATGGTTTTACAATTATTTTCATCGTTTAAGGCAGCTTTGTTTCATTTACTAATTGCTTTGTGTAACCTTTGTCTAATGAACAAGGGTTCATTCATGGTGGGAGTCATGTTTTAAATTTTATTTGTCAACCTCACTTTACCACAGGACTGGATACATAAGCTCTCAATAATACTTGGGTATGAATTGGATTAAACTCTAGAATATTTCATGTATATATGAGTACATTAGTCTTCTTGGGCTGCTATAGCAAAATATTATAGACAGGTGACATATGACAAACATTTATTTTCTCACAGATGTGCAAGCTAGATGTCCCCAATCGGAAAGCCACCAAATTTGGTTTCTGGTGAGAACTCTTTCTGGCTTGCCGATGGCTGCCTTCTCACTGTGTCCTCCTGCGGTCTTTCCTCTAGGCCTTCATGGAGAGACATCTCTGGTGTCCCTTCCCCTTTTTGTAAAGGCACCAGTCCTATTGGATTAGGGCCTCACCCTTATAATCTCATTTAACTTTAATTACCTCCCCAAATGCCCTATATGTAGATACAATCCACATTGGTTTTTAGAGCTTCAATGTATAAATTTGGGGGAAACATAATTTAGTTCATAACAATGAAGACATGACATATGAGTAAATCTTTTAAGAAAAGAGCTATTGAATTTTTCTTTTTCTGTAAGTTCTTTTTCCCCCCTCTTATATGTTTTCAACCTAACTTGATGTAAGCCTCCATTTCACCCATATCTTTCTGTAATCATGGAAATTTCTCCTTCTAATGTTTTCTGCTCTGTATGGTTGGCAGGTGTTAATTTTTGTTTCTTAAAATTCTTAGCTAGAACTAATCAAGGTTCTTCTAGGAGTTTTACCTAAAAGATCTCCTCTGGAAGCTTGGCCGAGAGTGGGTCCAAGGTTAAGCTTTATTAATCACTCCTGCTGTTCCCCTTTTTTGCACACCGCAAAGCTCACCTTTGAGAGGACCAACACATCATAGCTGCCTACCAAACAACTGTCTCAAGGACTTTCGTTGATTATCATAGAATTTGAAGCATATATGAATGATCTTAAGTCTGATTATTAATGAGAACAAATGAGGCCAGGACTGTTATGTACAAAGGATGAGCCTGCTGACTTGGAATTCCATCAAATAATTGTCTTAGGCTGAGTGGCTCATTTTTGACTAAAAGGATTAGAGAAGTTTCTATGTCCAGATGTACTGAAAGGATGATGTTTATGTATCCCACATTTCAACTTCTTATTTGCCATAACAATAGCAATCACCATTTATCATATATCTTCTACTTGGGCAGACAATCACACAGACTCATACGCATATATACACAAGTACATGTGCACTTGTGGGTATACACACACACACACATACACACACCTGAGCCAGGTGTTTGATTCATTACCATAATCACCCTGTCACATTTGATATTTTCTTTCTTGGTCCTCCAAACTCTAGCCTCCTTCACAAGTAATATTTTTATATCCACCATAGAAAAACCTTGTTATCACAAAGTCTAATTCCTGTTTTTATCATGGCTAAGTGGGCCACTTATTTGTGTTTGTATTTGTGTTTATTATTTTTAATCAAAACCCTCAGAGCTCCTCCCAAATTTGTTGGGTTGTTTTCTACTGGATTTTTCCAGTAGAAATTTATTTCAGCTTTAGGAAAAGGAGGAGTTATTTCAGCTTTAACTCTAGGTATGGCACTCTTAACTATATAAACCTATTATTTTTTTATTTTTATTTTTTTATTTTTTTTAAATTACTTTTTTTTTAAAGATTTTATTTATTTATTTGAGAGAGAGAGAATGAGAGATAGAGAGCACGAGAGGGAAGAGGGTCAGAGGGAGAAGCAGACTCCCTGCCGAGCAGGGAGCCCGATGTGGGACTTGATCCCGGGACTCCAGGATCATGACCTGAGCCGAAAGCAGTCGCTTAACCAACTGAGCCACCCAGGTGCCCCTTATTTTTAATTTTTTAAAAATATTTTATTTATTTATTTGCCAGAGAGAGACACAGCGAGAGAGGGAACACAAGCAGGGGGAGTGGGAGAGGGAGAAGCAGGCTTCCCACTGAGCAGGGAGCCCGATGTGGGGCTCGATCCCAGGACCCTGGGATCATGGCCTGAGCTGAAGGCAGACACTTAATGACTGAGCCCCATCCTCCTATTATTTTAGGGCAGTACTGTTAATGCAGGAATGGGGCTTTGTCCACCTGTCCGAGTTAGTATAGAATTTTCTTCATATCCCCGTGTAGTTATTGATTTCCTAGTTTTCATTAGCCAAATAACATTGTTTTTGCCATTAGCAGGAAGTGTTGTCTACTTACATTTTTCATTTAAGATTTGTGCATTTCTTTAATGAAATAAGATAAAAATCTTGTAAATGAAAATGTTCTATGTAAGTCTTGTATTTATATTTTCTTATTAGAGCTCATTGTTTTATTTCTTAACACTTCATTCTGTTGTGTGTGTGCAGAATATATATATATTCTATTTATTCTACTATATATATGTAATTAGCCCCTATTCCTGTAGATTTGGGAGATTGGAATCTCTCTAAGATGCCTGTGTAAGCAACGAAGGTTTACATCCTCATGGTCATCCTTGCCTTTGCTTTCTTGCTTCTGCTCTGCTTAGCAGATGCACCTTCTTGTAGCCCTGCTTAGGCTACCTTGTTCTACATCAAGTCAATGTAGGCAAGGAATCAAGTTTTTAAATAAATTTTTATTAGTGGACTGTCTTCTCTCTCTCCACACAGGAAATTTGTGTGAGTGTAGTAGGTTATATTGGTAGTTGGGGAAGAGAAGAAGAGAGGATATAACAGAAGAGCAGACAACTTCAAATTAAATATTAAAATGTTTGCCTTTACCTGATATTTGGTGTTCTCCTGACCAGCTTGTTTTGATTATCTGCTTCACCTTATGTAGTTTACTACCTGAATTCTTCTTCTCTTTTCTCTTTCTCCATCTTACGTTTCCTTCTTCTTAATCTTCAGATCCCTTTTCCCCATCTTCTCCTTCCTTGATTGCATCTGAGTAACTAGTCTACAAAGCAGTTCAGCTGTCTCCCATCACTGACCCCAAACTCAGCTGTTTTCTACCATTGCATATTGCAATTTATCAAAGTGCTCAACTGGAACAGGATCCACTCTTTTAAAGAGGCAGTTGGTTGAACAAAAATATTTTTTTGTGTGTTTTATTTTGTTTTGCTTTTGCCATTAGAAAGGAATATCAGAATGCCAAAGAGTTGGTAATGATTATACCATGTTTGTACAACTTTATGCACCAATAGCTTCTGAGGTAGTTAACAGATGAGGCGTGAGAGAAATTTGATTTGGGTGAGTTAGTAGCTAAAATTAGAGATTAATGTGTTAGGTTCAGATTTTATGTTCATGTGCTAGAAACAAAAACTTCAAAGTAATTAAACTCCAAAGAGGATAGATTCAAATAAAATGACATGAATAATAATTAGAATTTTATTTTAAGTGGACTGCACTGCCCAGTAGATTTTGTTTATGCAATATAACTTTAAACCTTCTTTGTAAAAAAATAAACTTAATTTAACCTGAACTTTCAAACTTGTAGAATTATTTGACGTAATGTGTTGGTTCTGATTTTAAATTCTGAGGCTTCTTCTCTGGTTTTTTGGAGTGTCAGGAAGCAGGCCTCTTATTCCTTCACATTTATTCACTTTATTTTAATTTACCTAATTTGCCTTGATGAACAAATAACATGATGGCCAAATTTGCTCTAAGGAAATAGGTGTTTATTGTTAATTAAATCAATCCTTTCCCACTTTTCTGCCAATGACAGATTAGTTTATTCTACCTTAGCTGTTTATTTCTTTCTTTATTTTAAATTAATGCTAATGAATAATTGGCAATGGCCAGCTCCAATCTGGACAGATAATTCACTTGTACCTACTCTCCTCCCCCACCCATTCCCCTGTCACAAAGTTACTCCTTTAACCTTGTTATAGCCAATTGGCCCTTTTATAAGGTGGATGAGATCTGGAAAAGTTAACTGAGCTTCTAGGCATTAAATGATCACTGTGGTATTAAACAATGTGTTATATATGTTGTATTCTTAGGCCAGTCTTATGGAACAGAAAATGAATTAGAAGCCTAAAAATTTTCCAGTCTATTTGGAAAAAACAAAACACAATAAACACCGAAGGTTTTTTTTTTTTTTTTTAAGATTTTATTTATTTATGTGAGAGGAGAGAGAATGAGAGAGCATGAGGGGGGGAGGGTCAGAGGGAGAAGCAGACTCCCTCCTGAGCAGGAAGCCTGTTGTGGGACTCAATCCTGGGACTCCAGGATCATGACCGGAGCTGAAGGCAGTCGCTTAACCAACTGAGCCACCCAGGCGCCCACAAACACCCGTTTTATTTGTTTATTAAACTTTTTATTTTGAGGTAATTGTATATTCACATGCAGTTGTTAGAAGTAATATGGAAAGATCCTATGTAGCTTTTATTGTTTCCCCCAGTGGTAACATTTTCATTACCACAAGGGTCTCCATGTTACTCTTTTATAGCCATGCCCACTTTCCCCCTCCCCCACACCCCAGAACCCGAGGTAACCACTAATCTGTTCTCTATCTCTATTAATGTTTTCATTTTAAGAATGTTATATACATGGAATCCTAGAGTATGTAACTTTTTGAGATTGGCGTTTTTTTACTTAGCATAATTCGTTCTAGATTCACCTAGGTTGTTGCACATATCAATAGGTCATTCATTTTTATGGCTAAAACATGGTGTTGATGTATCATAATTTGTTAAAACATTCACACACTAAAGGACATCTGGGTTGTTTCTAGGTTTTGACTACAATGAATAAAGCTACTATAAAAATTCTTCTACAGGTTTTTGTCTGAATAAAAGTTTAGTTTCTCCAAGATAAATGCCTGGAGTAGAGTTGGGTTGTATAGTTCTTGCAAGTTTAATTTTTAAAAGAAATTGCCAAACATTGCCCCAGAGTGGTTGTACTGTTTTACATTCCTATTAGCAATGTATGAGTTATCCAGTTTTTCCCAGCCTTGTATCCAGCATTTGGTGGTGTCACTACTTTTTATTTTGTAAGAATAAAAAATTTTTTATAGGTGTGTAATGCTATCTCATTATGGTTTTAATTTGTATTTTTCTTAAGGCTAGTGATATTGAACATCTTTTCAAGTACTTATTTGCCATCTGTATATCCTCTTTGGTGAAATGCCACTTCATATCTTTTTCCCATATGCTAATTGGATTGTTGGTTTACTTATTGTTGAGTTTTGAGAGTTCTTTAATATTCCAGATACTAGTCCTTTGTTGGGGTATATGATTTGCCAGTATTTCATTCTAATCTGTAACTTGTTTTTCTCCCAAGAAGGTCTTTTGCCAAATAAAAGTTTATAATTTTGATGAAATCAGATTTATAAATTTTTCCTTTTTGGATTGTGTTTTTAGTGTGAAGTCTTAGAACTCTGAATACTGAATTTTTTCCCTATTTGCTTTTCTAAAAGTTTTATAGTTTCACCTTTTATATTTTAAGTCCATGATCCATTTTCAGTTAATTTTTGTTTAAGATGTAGAGGTTGAGTCATCCAACCCACTAACATGGTATGTTTCTCCATTTATTAGATCTTCTTTGATTTTTATCACATTTTATGGTTTTAAGCATACAAGTTGTATACATGTTTTTCTTAGATTTATGTCTATGCTATGTAGATGGTATTTTATTTAATTATAATGGCCAAATCTTCATTGCTAGTATATAGAAATACAATTTATTTTGCATGCTTATCTTTATCTTGTGGCCTTGCTAAGCTCTCTTATTTTAGGAGATTTTAAACAATTATTATTGATTCCTTGGGATTTTCTTCATAGACAGTCATGTCATCTGCAAATAAAGTACAGTTTTCTTTATTTCTTTTATCTTTATGCCCATGTACTATGTTGAAGAGATTGTATAGCATTGGTATGGATTCTTCTTTAAGCATTTGGTAGAATTCTTCATTCAAACCACATGGGCTTTGAGATTTCTTTTTTGGGGGGGGTTTTAAAATTATATATCCAATATCCTTAAGAGTTATATGGATGTTCAATTTGTATTTCATATTAAATTAGTTGTGGTAATTTGTTTTTTAGGATAGTCCATTTCATTTAAGTTGTTAAATTTATGTGTTTTGTTTTTTATAGTATTATACTTTTGATGCCTGCAAGGTCTATAGTGATATCCCTTCTTTTCTCTCTTTTCCTTCCTTCCTTTCATAATTTGTGCCTTTTCTTGCTTTTCTTTGCCAGTCTTGTTAGAGGTTTGCCAGTTTTAATGATCTTTTCAACAAATCAGCTCTTTATTTCATTGATTTTCTCTAATGTTTTTCTGTTTTTAATTTCATTGATTTCCATTCTTTATTATTTCTTTCCTTCTGTTTGCCTTGGATTTATTTTGCTCTTCTTTTTCTAATTTCTTGAAGTGGAGCTAGATTGATTTGAAACTTTTCCTATTTTTACTGTATATATTTAGTACTATAAATTTCCCTCACAGAACTGCTTTAGCTGTGTCCCACATATTTTGACACATATTATTTTGATTTTCATTCATTGCAATGTATTTTTAATAACTTTGAGACTTCCTTTTTGACCCACAGATTATTTAGAAGTATGTATATTAGTTTCCAACTATTTGAATATTTTTCTATTATGTTATTGATTTCCAGTTTGATTCTGTTGAGGTCAGGGAAAACACTTTGTGTGATTTAATTCTAAAGTTTTGATATTGTCTTATGGCCCAGGATATGATTTAGCTTGGTATATGTTCTGTGCACACTTGAAAATGTACATTCTGCTATTGTTGGGTGGTGTGTCTATAGATGTCAGTTAGAGTCCATTGGTTGACAGTGATGTTATTTTATTCCTTGCTGATTTTTTGTCTAGTTGTTCTATGAATTGTTGAGAGAGGGGTGTTGAAATTTCCAACTTTAATTCCAGACTTGTCTGTTCTCCATTCAGTTGTCTTAGTTTTTAGTTTCACATATTTTGCAGCTCTGTTTTTTGTTGTGTACACATTTAGAATTCTTATAGCTTCTTGATAGATTGATACTTTTAACATCATATAATTTCCCTCTCTATGTCTAGTAATTTTCTTTGCTCTGAAGGTTCTACTTTATATGATATTAACATAACCACCTGTTCTTTCTTTTGATTAATGTTTGCATGGTATATCTTTTTCTACATTTTTACTTTCCACCTGCATATAATTTGAAGTGAATTTCTTCTAGACATCATATACTTGGTTCATTTTTTAAAAATGGGTTGTTGGGGTGTCTGGGTGGCTCAGTTGGTTAAATGGCTGCCTTCGGCTCAGGTCATGATCCTAGGGCCCTGGGATGGAGCCCTGTGTTGCACTGTCTGCTCAGCAGAGAGCCTGCTTCTCCCTCTCTCTCTACCTGCCACTCTGCCTACTTGTGTTCTCTCTCTATCTCTGTCAAATAAATAAAATCTTTAAAAAATAAAAAAAATGGGTTGTTGAAGCTTTTTCAGCTAATTCTTTTTTTTCAGATAATTCTAACATCTCTGTCATCGGATGTTGGCATCTTGCAGACATTTTTAATTTTTATTCAGTTTGAGATCTTTGTGATTTTTGATATAAGGAGTGACTCTATTGAAACCTGGACATTTTGAGTATTTTATAATGTGACCCTGGTTCTTATTCAAATCTTCTGGTTTAACTGGATTCCTCTAGCTCTGCTCCCGTAGGAGGATGGGGGTACCTCCCCACCTATTGACAACTGAAGGGATTGACTTTATTACTACTGAGTGAGGTGGGAGTTCTGGCTCTCCATTAGGCCTCCACTGATACCTCCCTGGCTGAAAGAAATAGAAGTGTTTTGTTATTTCTCCTAAAACACGTATGTGTAAAAATGAGTAATTCAAAAAACTAATTCCAGGAATGAAGAATTCTTAGGAAGTTGATGTTATATAAATAATTTTTCTTAAACTTTATAATTTGTGTACATTTGAGCTCCTTAATAATTGTGTTTAAGTTGTAACATTTAAATTGTTGTAAGTCTCAGGGTACATGGGTGGCTCAGTCGGTTAAGCATCCAGTTCTTGGTTTTGGCTCAGGTCATGATCTCAGGGATGTGAGATCAAGCCCCCCCACCCCCCAGTCAGGTTCTGTGTTCAGCATGGAGTCTGCTTAGTTTTCTCTCTCTCCCTCTCCCTCTGCTCCTCTTCTTGCTTGCACTCACTGTCTCTCTCTAAAATAAATAAATAAATAAATAAATAAATAAATAAATAAATACATACATACATAAATAAATAAAAAATCTTTAAACTGTCATTAGTCTAGGGGCACCTGGCTGGCTCAGTCAGTAGAGCACCTGACTGTTGATCGCAGGGTCAAGAGTTCAAGCCCCACATTAGGCATGGAGTCTACTTAAAATAAAAAGTAAATAAATAAATTGTTGTAAGTCTATTGTACTGAACAGTGGGAACCACAGATATTATTCTTTTATTAAACCAAAAAATAATACTTGTGCTTTATGACACATCCCAACAAATTCAGATTAGTTTAGAGTAAAATGGTCCTCTTCATCCCAATTCCATTCTCCAGATGTAACTATTAACAATCAGACATGCATTCACTCAGTGTTTAGGATCTATTTACACATTCAGTCATGTTCCCCCGCCTCCCTTACTCACTCCTAGTCTTTCCCTCCACCTTCTCTTTCTATGCCTTCTTTGTAAGCTCCTCCTTCTTTATGCAGCTATTAAATATTGGGATGCTTTCAGACTTGGTTCTAGAAACCTTTTCTTCTGCATTACTATTGTTTTTCTTTGTGACTCATCTAAATCCTTGCCTCAATTGCCATTTACACTTAGATGACTCATAAATTTATTTTTCTACTTCAGATCTCCGGTCTGAGTGTCAAACCGATAATGCCAACTCTGTACTTAACATCTCTTTTTGTATACAAATGGCACTTCAAGTCCAAAAACCAGACTGGTGGTCTTCCCTTCCAACCTCTTACAGATTTCACATCTTAGTGAATGGTACCACCGTATATTGAGTTCTATTTGCCAGAAGCCTAGAGTCATTGTTGCCTCCCTTTCTTCTGCACCTCCCATATCCACCCTGTGGTTTTTCCTTCCTGAATCTGCCCACTTGTTTCCGTTTCTACTTCCAGGCTTTTGTCATCTTCTGTCTGGGCTAGACCAGTAGTTTCTTAAATGGACTTTTTGCTTTAGTCTTATTGTATCTGAATTAAATTTTTACTCTGTAACCAGAAAGGTACTTTTAAAATAAAAATTTGGTCATGTTACCTGCCTACTTAAAATATTTAATTTTTTTCTTGTTCCTACGGTAAATACCAAAATCCTTAACATGACTTAGCACAGTGTAGATCCTGTAGATGACATTTAATAAGTATTTGTGGAAAAATGAATAGATGAATTTATATAGTTGAGTGTGTGCTATTAAAATAGTATTGTTCACACATGTATCTCTATGTATCTTTTTTATTCTTGTTATATTTCTGTTTGATATGTTTCTAGAAGTGGGGTTGCTAGTATAGTTTGGTTTTCATCTATTAAATATCAAGGGTAAAGAACCAGTTGGTGTAGTGCCTTGTAGTGTAGCCATCAAGAGAAAAAGAGAAGTCTGATCTAGGGAGATCAGTGGTGATTTATTAAGGGAGCCATCTTGTACCTCCTACCTGATGGAAGGGAGTTATATCCTAAAGAATTGCCCAATGACTTAAGGATTTCTTTGTTTTTGAGATTTTATGCCAAATAACTTTAGGTACAATATTTTATAAGATAGAGCAAGGGACAGATGAGTCAGATTTTTATATTTGTAGCAAACGTGACTTACTCCTATTTTTATTTTGCTTACTTTTTTGTGTGTGTATTAAAGACAGCATAGGAAATTAGGTAGTTGAAGGAAAGGAATGATCTGAAATGGGGTGGTCACATAAGGGTGATTGGAAATAATATATGAATTATAATTTCACAGAAGTAAAAGATATGTGTACTAGTGTAGTTGATACTGGGCGGAATGTGATGTAGGCAAATAGTATTTTCAGAGACAGTTCTTCCATTTCTCTCTCTTTTGGTTCACTCCATGGAGGGAGGATGGTGTGTACTGGTGCTTGTGAAGTAGGCAGAAAACAGCATGAAGGTATCAGGTGCCTGAAAGATGGGGATCTAGGGGTATCAGTTTGCTACTAGCTTGGCACTTGCTAGTTTTGTGACCTTGGGCAACGTAGCTAATCTCTGTGATAATTTCCCATCTGAAAAAAGTACTAACCACTGATTTACATGCAGACTAGGTTGGATGTGATCATTTGTTTTATTATTTATTAATGTATTTATTTTGAAAATTCATTTGTTTGAGCTGATACTAAAACACTTTATTACTGATTCATTTTTATTACTGATTTTAGTTATGAATTTGCATACCAGAAAGATAAAAAGGCTGCAGAATGACTCACAACGGGTAGTTAGGGCACTGAGAGGTTCCATTAAACTCTGAGAGTTAATATGCTTTTGGAAATATGCATGTATTCCAAGGGAGCACAGAACTCTATGAAATTCGTATGTAATTACAAATTTTTTCTGTTTTTCCCCTCTAGTCTCTTTTTGTTCATACCGAAATGTGTGCATTAAGCAGCTTTATATTTATTTTCTTCTTCCTATTAATTTTGCATCACCTACTCTGTGGCTGCTTAAGCAAAACATTGATTTAATTGCTCTGTTTGTCATTTCTTCTTGTTCCAGGCAGTGGACCTCACCATGACCGTTGCTGTACTTATAATGAAAACAACTTGGTGGATGGTGTTTATTGTCTCCCAATAGGACACTGGATTGAGTCAACTGGGCACACCAATGAGATGAAGCATACCACAGACTTCTATTTTAATATTGCAGGCCACCAAGCCATGCATTACTCAAGGTAAAAATAGTGCCATGTTTATAAGCATAGAGATAGGACGAGAGGTAGTATTAGGACAATGGATGTGTTTACTGTGTCCAAAACAGCAGTGTTTCCCTTTGGAGGGGCGTATAGACCTGCAGTACTTTAAGGAGATAAATTACAGTGAATCACTGTGTGAGCTTTTCTGGTTCTAGATGTGAAGGATCCTTTGTATAGAGTTCTTTTATTAATTACATACTCTGGCATCAACATATTTTGACCGAATTGTACTTAGCTAGTCTTTGTACTTTCATAGTGGTTCCCAGGTCAGCATTTATCTTTTATTTTACCAACCGACACTGAAACAAAAATTGGTGTCTCTTTATAAACTTTTATTCAGATAAATGTGTGAAACTGTAGACATAAAACTAGATTAGATGTGATCATTTGCTCTGTTATTAATATATTTATTTATTTAATTATTATGCTGGCAATATGTGCCATAATAAAAATTCAAACCCTAAGGAGGATGCTAACTGAAAAGTAAGGTTCGATACACTCTCCTTCATTACCACTCATCGGAAGTAATTATTTCCAATGATTTTATGGTTAGTTTTTCTGGAGTTTAATTCCAAGTCTTAAATAATATTCATACACTTTATTTGTTAATGTATCAATTTAAAAAAGCTATTGTTTCCCATCTGTGGCATGAAAGATACCAAGTTCACATACACTTGTCTTCTTTCCCCACTCCCACTTCCTGCCAGCTCATTTAAAAACTTCTTTTGTTATTTAACTTCATAAAAATCCCATTTCTTGATAGTTTTTGATAGTGCTTCTTGATTTTCTACTGGGTAAGTCAGATTTGTTGTCCTTGTATTTTCTTCCACATCTACTCCCACCTGTTAATTCCTGTTTTGCATTACTTTCACATTTTCAAGGTTTACAGAATTTACAATTAAGTTAGGCAAATTAAGTCTTTTATAGTTTAATTTGAAAATGGAAACCAATATTCAACATTTAAAATATCATGTAAATATTATTTACTGTAGAACATGCAGTGTTTGTGCCATAGACAAAGAGAGGCAATCTCATGCTCTTAAAAACTGCATTGCTTTGAGAATGAGAGATGTAATTTGGGTTATCAATGTATAGATGACATTCAAAGTAATGAGTTCATTATTTATTTATTTTTAAAGATTTATTTATTTTTTTAGAAAGAGAGCACGAGTGCGATGAGGGGCAGAGGGAGAGAGAAAGAATCCTCAAGCAGACTCTCTGCTGAGTGTGGACCCTGACGGGGGGCTCAGTATCATGACCCTGAGATCATGACCTGAGCTGAAATTAGGAGTCAGATGCTTAGCCGACTCAGCCACCCAAGCACCCCTCAAAATGATAAGTTTAGGTGAGATCATTTAGTGAATGAGTGAAATACAGCAGAGACAAAGAAGTGAAAATAATAAGCCCTTGCATACATATAATTTAGAGATCAAAGAGAAGAGGATCCAGAGAAAAGAATTGAAAAGAGGCACCCATTGAGATGTACTGACCTTTAGTGAAGTTGTGTTTCTGAGTTATTTTTCATTTTTGCTGAACCACAACTGCTGAAGAGTCGTGTTTTCGGCTCTAGGGATTTCCTTCTACTATTTGATTATTTCTCCTCCTTTGTTCTTTGTTCTTTTGTTTAAGATCCTCCTTAGATGGATGTTGGACCTCGTGGATTTATATCTTTTTTTTTAAATTTTATTTTATTATGTTAGTCACCATACAATACATCATTAGTTTTTACATCATTAGTTTTTGATGCGGTGATCCACGATTCATTGTTTTCATATAACACCCAGTGCTCCATGCAGTACGAGCCCTCCTTAATACCCATCACCAGGCTAACCCATCCCCCCACCCCCCTCCCCTCTAGAACCCTCAGTTTGTTTCTCAGAATCCATAGTCTCTCATGGTTCGTCTCTCCCTCTGATTTCCACCCCTTCATTTTTCCCTTCCTTCTCCTAATGTCCTCCATGCTGTTCCTTATGTTCCACAAATAAGTGAAACCATATGATAATGGACTTTATCTGCTTGACTTATTTCACTGAGCATCATCTCCTCCGGTCCCATCCATGTTGATGTAAAAGTTGGGTATTCATCTTTTCTGATGGCTGAGTAATATTCCATTGTGTATATGGACGACATCTTTTTTAAAAAATTTTTTATTGTTATGTTAATCACCATACATTACATCATTAGTTTTTGATGTAATGTTCCATGATTCATTGTTTGTGCATAACACCCAGTGCTCCATGCAGAACGTGCCCTCTTTAATACCCATCACCAGGCTAACCCATCCTCCCAGCCTCCTCCCCTGGACCATATCTTCTTTATCCATTCATCTGTTGAAGGACATCTCGGCTCTTTCCACAGTTTGGCTATTACGGACATTGCTGCTATGAACATTGGGGTGCATATGGCCCTTCTTTTCACTACATCTGTGTCTTTGGGGTAAATACCCAGGAGTGCAATCGCTGGGTCATAGGGTAGCTCTATTTTTAATTTTTTGAGGCACCTCCACACTGTTTTCTAAAGTGGCTGTACCAACTTCATTCCCACCAACAGTGTAAGAGGGTTCCCCTTTTTCCACAACCTCTCCAACATTTGTTGTTTCTTGCCCTGTCAATTTTTGCCATTCTACCTGGTGTAAGGTGGTTTCTCAATATGGTTTTACTTTGAATTTCCCTGATGGCTAATGATGATGAACATTTTTTCATGTGTCTGTTAGCCATTTGTATGTCTTCTTCAGAGAAGCATCTGTTCATGTCTTCTGCCCATTTTTTGACTTGATTATTTGTTTTTTGGGTGTTGAGTTTGAGAAGTTCTTTATAGATCTTGGATACCAGCCCTTTATCTGTAGTGTCATTTGCAAATATCTTCTCCCATTCTGTGGGTTGCCTCCTTGTTTTGTTGACTGTTTCCTTTGCTGTGCAGAAGCTTTTTATCTTGATGAAGTCCCAAAAGTTCATTTTTGCTTTAGTTTCACTAGCTTTTAGAGATGTATCTTGAAAGAAATTGCTATGGCTGATGTCAAAGAGGTTATTGCCTATGTTCTCCTCAAGGATTTTGATGGTCTTGCATTGAGGTCTTTCATCCATTTTGAGTTTATCTTTGTATATGATGTTAGAGAATGGTCTAGTTTCATTCTTCTGCATGTGGCTGTCCAATTTCCCCAGCATCATTTATTGAAGAGACTGTCTTTTTTCCATTGCATATTTTTTCCTGCTTTGTCAAAGATTATTTGACCATAGAGTTGAGGGTCCATATCTGGGCTCTCTATTCTGTTCCATTGGTCTTTATGTCTGTTTTTGTGCCAGTACCATGCTGTCTTGGTGATCACTGCTTTGTAATATAGCTTGAAATCAGGCAACATGATGCTCCCAGCTTTGTTTTTCTTTTTCAACATTTCCTTGGCAATTCGGGGTCTTTTCTGATTCCATACAAATTTTCGGATTGTTTGTTCCAGCACTTTGATAAATGTCATTGGAATTTTGATCAGGTGGCATTGAAGGTATAGATTGCTCTGAGTAGCATAGACATTTTAACAATGTTTATTCTTCTGATCCATGAGCATGGAATGTTTTTCCATCTTTTTGTGGATTTATATCTTATTCTTGACTTTAAAAAAAGATATTTACACCTCTAGGTTTTATTGCTTTACATTTTGGGAGACATTGTTTTTTCTTCCACCTCAACTAATTTTTTCCCTTAATTTTGATAATTGCATCCTTATGTTTCATGGATTCTTACTTATTTTGTTATTCCCTTTTTGCATATTAGCTTATTCTAGTTTGTAAATGGATATATTCTCGAGTCTTTCTTATAATACTAATGAGAATGATTTTGAAGTCCTCCTCTCTTACTGCAATTATTTTGTTTCGTCCAGAATCAGTTGTTCTGTACTCATTTTGACCTTTCTCTTTATTGTTGTTGGTTTTAAATATGGAAATTCTCAGTTGTTCACATTTATTATTATTATTATTATTATTATTTTTATTAACATATAATATATTATTTGTTTCAGGGGTACAGGCCTGTGATTCATCAGTCTTACACAATTCACAGCTCTCACCATAGCACATACCCTCCCCAAGTTCCATCACCCAGTCATCCCATCCCTCCCACCCCACTCCACTCCAGCAACCCTCAGTTGTTTCCTGAGATTAAGAGTCTCCTGTGGTTTGTCTCCCTCTCTGGTTTCATCTTGTTTCATTTTTCCCTCCCATCCCCTATGATCCTCTGTCTTGTTTCTCAAATTCCTCATATCAGTGAGATCATATGATAATTGTCTTTCTCTGACTGACTTATTTTGCTTAGCATAATACCCTCTAGTTCCATCCACATCATTGTAAATGGCAAGATTTAATTTTTTTTTAAGATTTTATTTATTTGACAGAGAGAGACACAGTGAGAGAGGGAACGCAAGCAGGGGGAGTGGAAGAGGGAGAAGCAGGCTCCCGATGAGCAGGGAGCCTGACGCGGGGCTTGATCCCAGGACTCTGGGATCATGACCTGAGCCAAAGGCAGATGCTTGACGACTGAGCCGCCCAGGTGCCCCAAGATTTCTTTTTTTTTTTGATAGCTGTATAATATTTCATTGTATATATAGACCACATCTTCTTTATCCACTCATCTGTGGATGGACATATAGGCTCTTTCCATAGTTTGGCTATGGTGGACATTGCTGCCATAAACATTTGGGTGTATGTGCTCCTTCAGATCACTACATTTGTATCTTTGGGGTAAATACTCAGTGGTGCAATTGCTGGGTCGTAGGGTAGCTCTATTTTCAACTGTTTGAGGAACCTCCATACTGTTTTCCAGAGTGGCTGCACCAGCTTGCATTCCCACCATCACTGTAGGAGGGTTCCCCTTTTTCCGCATCCTCACCAACATCTGTCGTTTCCTGACTTGTTAATTTTAGCCATTCTGACTGGTGTGAGGTGGTATCTCATGGAGGTTTTGATTTGGATTTCCCTGATGCCGAGTGATGTTGAGCACTTTTTCATGTGTCTATTGGTCATTTGGATGTATTCTTTGCAGAAATGTCTGTTCATGTCTTCTGCCCATATCTTGATTGGATTATTTGTTCTTTGGGTGTTGAGTTTGATAAGTTCTTTATAGATTTTGGATACTAGCCCTTTATCTGATATGTCATTTGCAAATATCTTCTCCCATTCTGTTGACTGTCTTTTGGTTTTGTTGACTGTTTCCTTTGCTGTGCAAAAGCTTTTTATCTTGGGCGCCTGGGTGGCTCAGTTGGTTAAGCAACTGCCTTCGGCTCAGGTCATGATCCTGGAGTCCCGGGGTCGAGTCCCACATCGGGCTCCCTGCTCGGCGGCGAGTCTGCTTCTCCCTCTGACCCTCTTCCCTCTCATGCTCTCTATCTCTCATTCTCTCTCTCTCAAATAAATAAATAAAATCTTTAAAAAAAAAAAAAAAGCTTTTTATCTTGATGAAGTCCCAAGAGTTCATTTTTGCCCTTGCTTCCCTTGCCTTTGGTGATGTTTCTAGGAAGAAGTTGCTGCAGCTGAGGTCGAAGTAGTTGCTGTGGCTGAGGTCGAAGAGGTTGCTCTCTATGTTCTCCTCAAGGATTTTGATGGACTTCTGTCTCATGTTTAGGTCTTTCAACCATTTGGAGTCTATTTTTGTGTGTGGTGTAAGGAAATGGTCCAATTTCATTCTTCTGCATGTGGCTGTCCAATTTTCTCAACATCATTTGTTGAAGAGACTGTCTTTTTTCCATTGGACATTCTTTCCTGCTTTGTCAAAGATTAGTTGACCATAGAGTTGATGGTCCATTTGTGGGCTCTCTATTCTGTTCCACTGATCTATGTGTCTGTTTTTGTGCCAGTACCATACTGTCTTGATGATGACAGCTTTGTAATAGAGCTGGAAGTCTGGAATTGTGATGCCACCAGCTTTGCTTTTCTTTTTCAACATTCCTCTGGCTATTTGGGGTCTTTTCTGGTTCCATACAAATTTTAGGATTATTTGTTCGAACTCTGTGAAAAAAGTAGATGGTGTTTTGATAGGGATTGCATTAAATGTGTAGATTGCTCTATGTAGCATAGACATTTTCACAATCTTTTTTCTTCCAATCCATGAACATGGAACGTTTTTCCATTTCTTTGTGTCTTCCTTAATTTCTTTCATGAGAATTTTATAGTTTTCTGAGTACAGATTCTTTGCCTCTTTGGTTAAATTTATTCCTGGGTATCTTATAGCTTTGGGTGCAATTGTAAATGGGATTGACTCCTTAATTTCTCTTTCTTCTGTCTCTTTGGTGTATAGAAATGCACCTGATTTCTGTGCATTGATTTTATATCCTGCCCCTTTACTGAATTCCTGTATGAGTTCTAGCAGTTTTGGGGTGGAGTCTTTCAGGTTTTCCACATAAAGTATCATATTATCTGCAAAGAGTGAGAGTTTGACTCCTTTGCCGATTCGGATGCCTTTTATTTCTTTTTGTTGTCTAATTGCTGAGACTAAGACTTCCAGTACTATGTTGAACAGCAGTGGTGATAGTGGATATCCCTGTCATGTTCCTGACCTTAGGGGAAAAGCTCTCAGTCTTTCTCCATTGAGAATGACACATTCATTATTGAAAAGAGGAGGTTGATTATTAAATTCTGTGAGCATGTGTTTCCTCTGCCTTTACTAGCTTCTGTACCTCTAACAGTGTTGCCATGGGGGCAGATCATGTCTCCCTGGGGAGAACAGAAGCAGACAATCAGCCTGAGCACTACTGCTACCCCACCATGAATCGAAAGATGAGGAGGACCTGTGTGGGGCACACCTCTCACTCTGAGAGCCTTTGCTTCCCATGTAGGTTTCAATTTTTAATGACGGTATTTGTTCAGCTTCATATATAGTATTATAGCTGTATGTAGGGTGAGTATGAATCATGTACTAATAGTTCATTCACAGTCATGCAAAAAAGGTTAAATTAAAAAATTTTCTTTAAAGCAACTTAGTTTTACATCTAAGTCTCTATTCTACTGGATTCTCAGATAATTTAACCTGTTATTATCCTTCTCAGGTGTATATGTGTGTGTATATATATATATAGATAGATAGATCTTTGTGTATCAGTATATGTGTACATGTATATATTATATATATGTCTTTTTGTGTGTATATATATGTGTGTGTATATAATACCCATTTGTTGAGAGTTATCATAAATGGTTGTTGAATTTAGTCATGCCTTTTTATATTATATATATAATACAAATTTATATATTATACACACACACAAATACATATATTTATACATGAGAAGGATAATAATAGGTTGAAATGATACATAATATATATGAAAATATATAATATCTAAGTAATACATATAATAAACATATGTTTATACCTGAGGTATAATATATATATAACATAGAAATGCATACCTATATACATGGGACATTTTTATAATGGGATAAACTCTCAGATTTATCAGTTTTGGACTTAGTAGTATCCTTTGTTCCTCTGTTTATCTCTATAACATAGATAACTGGGAACTTGGTAATAAATAACAATTGTTTATAGTGGACCTGAAGCCATATGTTTACTTTTAAGGTGTCCAATTAACTTCCAAGGTTTCTCACAGTTCAGTCTCATCAGTTGGGTGGTGTGATTTTTAAAAATTTTTAAATTGAGGTATAATTGACATATAACATTATATTACTTTCAGGTACATAACAATGATTCAATATTGGTATACACTGTGAAATCAAGAGTTGGCCACTTAATGGACTGAGCCACCTAGGAGCCCTGACTCTGTTTCATTTTTATGTATTAGGTGAAACAGATATCTTTTTCAGTCTTGAAGGAATGGTCACAGGAAGATGGGTGGTGTGTTTCAGTATGCTGTCTGTACAGTTACCTGTAGGTGGTAGCCTGCCAAGAACTATCTCTCTGAGGTTTCATCTCTGTGGGGCTCAGAAGCATAAGCCCTGCTGGCCATGAGTTCCAGGCATTCAAGGAGAGTCCTCTGTGTGGTCTGGACATACTTGCTGGCTTTGGCAGGACTGTGGGGGAGCACTGGGTTGGGGTCACCCACCTGCCAGGTTTAGCAGGGCAGAGTTGTCGAGGAGCATTGGGCCAGGGCAAGCCTGCCAACCGGGTTTAGCGGGGCAGGGTCACAGGAGAGTGTAGGGGTCTGGCGAGTGGTGCTAGGGAGGTAGAGAGGTAGTACAAAAACAGTGCCTGCCAGGGCCAGGACTATCGAGGTTGAAGGAGAATGCACAAATGATGCCTGCTAGCACCTCTGTCTCCAGAGAGAGTTCTAATAGACCACTGCCCCTTTGGCAGCTGCTTTAAGATTAGCCAATGAATCTCCTTCACATATGTTCTAGATTTGTTTCAACCTGAGCTTTTGCCTTAGGGGTTCAGGGTGAGCGAGTCTATGCATGACCCCTTTAAGAGTTTCATTTTCCAACAGCCCTTTGGGTCTCCTGGATGTAACCCTTGGTTTCAAAGCTGGATGTTTGGCAGACTCCTCTCTCTAGTGCAGATCCCAAGAGTTGGGGTAACTGAGGTGGGGCTTGAACCCATCACTTCTCAGGGATGTGCTAGGTATTTGTGAAATCCCATCTGCTTGTGGGTTGCTGTGCAGGGTTGTGGTTCCTGCAAGACTATGTCTCTGCCTCTCTTACACATGTCAATTTGGCTTTTTTATCCTTTGTTGTAGAAGAGCTGCTCATCTAGTTTTCAGGTCTTTTTCAGACAAAGTTGTTGTATATGTAGCTGTATATTTGATGTGTCTGTAGGAGGAGGTGAGCTCAGGGTCTTCCTACACTGCCATCCTGAACCTGTCTCATGATTTTTAAAAAATATAGATTTGTGGGTTCCACTGAGTCCTGGGAATCTTTTTTCCCCAGTGTCTCCCTATGATTCTTATGGGCATAAAAGCTTGAGAATATGTGTGATTAGTCCAATAATGATAGTAGCTTAGAATTTAAAAAAGGACGATTTTATGTATCTTCAGTCATTTTGGTTCAACTCCCCTTATGAATTAATTCCAGCCACAATTCATCCCCACATGAAACTGGACAAGATAAAAATATGAGTTCAGTTTATAAGAAAAGAGTTGTAAAGACATTCATATAGTTCATTATTAACTTAAAAACCTCTAATCTGCTTGCTATATTCATCTTACTATAATGCTAAAATAATTTGTGAATTTATTGTAGCTGTTGAAATAGACACACATGATGTGTTATATATTTGAACATATGTAATAGAGATCTTCTAACTCACCTAGTAATTTTGTAATCTCACATTATCATCCTTTAGTTTGAATATGGGAGTGGAATTATGCCTGCACTTTTTCCTAATGGTTAGGATAAATCTTATCAGAGCTGAGTTGTCACTCTCTTTCATAATGACAAGACTTTCAAGAATAAACATATCTAAAACTAAATTTTATATAATGTGGCAAATTCACTCAGTGAGAATTGTGTGGATTACTCTGTGTAGCCCCTGTGTTCAGTGCTCGACAGTCAAAGCTGGAGAGCCAAAGATCCCTGCTCTTACAAACTCATGTTCTTACGAAAACTTAAGTAGCTGCAATATGGTGAGAAGCTTGTTATGCTGCAGTTGCATATGTGGTGTAATGAGGGATGGGAGAAGTCTGTAGTTCAAGGAAATCTTTATGAATTAAACTTGAATGGAAATGTAAAGGAGGACATTTAGGGGAGGGAAGTCAAGTAAGGACAATAGCAAGTGCAAATGTATGGAGGTGTGAGAGTAATATTCAGCTGATTAAATAATTTTGTCCAATTGGGATAATTTGAGAGTAAAAAGAGGTAATTTTAATAATTAGCCTGCACAACACATTAAAATAGAACTGTTCTGGGCACACCAGAACATAGGGCAACCTAAAGAACATGTCATCCAGAAAAGAACCTTCTGGTACCTCTTAATATTCAGGTCCAGAGAGATACGCTGATAAACACTCTGGGACTATGGATATTCTTTTATAGAAATGCACTGTGTTTAGGGGGTTTATGTGGTACATTTTGGTTTTAAAATTTAGCCAAGTTGTACACATATGTAACAAATTTGGTAGATCTACAAGGCTTATTATGAAAAGAAGAAGTCTGCCTACATCCCTACCTCTCCCCCAATTTGGTCTTTACACAGGCAACCGTTTTCACATCTTTAAGCAAATTATTTGCTAATTATCTTCAGGTAAATGATAAATAATGTCATTATATTGCTACTTCTTGGTTTTAGTTTTAGGTATTACCTATTGATCTCACACCACAAAATATGAAGATTTAGCTCTTTTTTTTTGTCACTTCCCCCTACAAAAACCTTAGTGACATCCCTTCTACCTTATATTGTTGAATCTTCCCAATATAGTTATACAGTAATTTTGATGAAATCATTATTTTACATGTTTATTTGTATGCCTGTGTAAAGGCTATTTAACACCCCTAACTCTTCACAGATGTCTACATTTCCTTTGAAGAACGTATAGCTGTCAGGGTTGCTATTGAGAAGTTAAAGTCATTATGGTTCTTGATCCTTTATGTTTGAATTGCCTCCCTCCCACCCCTGAGAAGCCTATAGAATCTTTTCATTTCCAATATTATGAAATTTCATGATGGTATGTCTTGATGTAGGCCTGTTTTTATCTATTTTGCTGAGCTGTCAGTGAGTAGACTTTTTAATTCTGCAAACTCAGGTACTTCTTTGAAAGTAAATTTCTTGAATTATTTCTTTGATGATTTCTTTTCCTTTCTTTTTGGAACTCCTATCATTCAGATATTGGAACCCTGGCCTGAGTCATTTATATTTTGGATATCTTTGTTTTTTTTTTTTCTCTTCTAACATATTTTTTTCAATCCATTTTATTTTCTATCACTGCTGTTTAGTTTTTATTTATTTATTTATTTTTAGGAGCTCTTCATTTAATTATGAGAGACTTGTTTAACTTTCCCCATAGAACAAATTTCCAGTATTATTCAGGACTGGGGAGGGAAAGTTTTTCAGCTGAGGAAAGTTGGAAAATGAATCTAAGGGTTCGGCTGCCTCTTAAATAACTTGCAACCAGTTTTCCTTATTCCTTTCAGCTGCATCCAGAATGCCTGGCAATACCAATGTCTGAGCCTGTTGGGGATTCTGTATTGTAATTTCAGTCTGTTCTTAGCTTTTTCCACTCTTGGCCGTAGGATTTAGTTTTTTCTGACCTGCTAAATTGTTCAGTAATCAATTGTTTGCAGCTTCCAGAATTTTGATTTTGTCATTTTTTCTCCTGTTCTCTTCTTTCTTGTGGCTTTATGTGTTTAATTTTTCACAAAATCTCTTTAGATTCTTTTTTAAAAGGGATTTGGTGGGAGTGTCACATTAAATATGTGGAACCAATTTGTCTAACATAAAACTTGGTAAATAGTAGCTCAATAAATATTAAATTCATTCATTATGTCTCACATTTAGCTTGTATCCTATTCTTCTGATTCAGATTAAGGTTCTGTGCTAGAATAAGATTTAAAAAATCAGCCATATTCAGGCTATACTTGGTACCAAGCTATATCTCCCTTTTCAATAGATTTTTTTTAATGCAAAAGAATGAATGTTTGCATTAAAGACACAGATAACTGATTTAATGAAGCTTTAGTGGAAAGAGATTGTAATTTCTGTGTCTTGAAAAGTCTTATTGTCAAATAAACACATTTCACGAGACATAAATTAGACTTTATGAAAATCACTTTACATGCTTTTAAAAAATTATAGTTCAGAATATGTATTATGAAAACATATTTTTACTTTGTATCTCCTATGGCTTATAAAGAAAAGATATACCATAATTTTTGAAACTCAAAATTATTTTAAACACTGTAGAACAATAGTTTTGCACTTTTAAAAATGTGTTGTATCTAGCACATTTTCTAAAATGAATGAAATTAATTACTTTGAAGAGAGAGTGAGGAACTTGGGTACCAGCCCAGCTCTTTCATTCATTGCTGGGTAACCTTAGGACAATCCTATAACAATTGTGGATTTCAGTTTCCTGATTTGCAAAGTGAGCTGGTTGAACTAGATGACTGTTAAAGGCGAGCCTGCAAATAAACAAGGATTAAAAATAATTAAAAAATCTAAGGCTTCTGCAACATTTTGCCAATACGTTACGTTGGCCTAACAATGACTACATTCCATATAAGCTTCTCTGGTTTCAGATCCAGGGACCAGGTGCCTGCAACATAGTGCTGCCTCTAGATGGTACTTTCTCTCATTTTTTATTTATTTTTTATTTTTTAAAGATTTTATTTATTTATTTGACAGAGAGAGACACAGTGAGAGAGGCAACCCAAGCAGAGGGAGAGGGAGAAGCAGAGGGAGAGGGAGAAGCAGGCATCCCACTGAGCAGGGAGCCCGATGTGGGGCTCGATCCCAGGACCCCGGGATCATGACATGAGCCGAAGGCAGACGTTTAATGACTGAGCCACCCAGGCACCCCATTTTCTCTCATTTTTTAGCCCAGGATGTACAGTTCAACTCCAGAAGCTATATTTAGAAATACACATATTTTATAGTCTGTATACAAATAATCATTAGTATGTGTATACTTATATAGTAATATTTTTGTATTGCTTATATATGTAATCAAATTTTGACAAAAATGTTGGTACTCTCTTTTGGAGTAAATAAAGAATAGCCACAAAATTTGGTGTGCAATAGGAACCAATCTCATTGTCCTATTCTGTAGTTCATAATCAAGATTGGTTACAGGAAGAATCTAATTTCAATTGGCATTTACATCTGATTGGGTGATTTGAGATTTTTCTAAACATCAAAGCCAAGATTGTAATCATTCATCCTAGTAAGAGCAGAAAACAGCATAATCCTCCTTCCTGTTGAATTCTTCTGATCAGGCAAAGATTTTTATTGAGTATTAACTGAATGTGTGAGATTGCTCAAAGAATTCCTTTTTCCTATATAAATAAAGTTGTTCATATTTTATAAGTTCACATTAATTCGTGGATATCCTCTTTTTCTTATGATTAAAATATATTTTATATGAAGCATATTTAAACATGTTAAATAAAAGAGATATTTTATATTACATATATACTTATATTGGGATGATTTATTTTCAACATTGTATCGAAAAATATTAGTGAGAGATAATAGCATTTAATGGTAGTATGACTAATGCAAACATATGCCTTAATTTTTGTTTCTTAGGAGTCACTTAAGACATATTTTTGTGGAGAAATATGTTTTTGCTGGTGTGTTGTGGAATCATACAACTATAAAAAAAGTAGCTGAATTCTGTGCTGCCTTGAATATTATCAACAGCACTGTTATTTAAATTATGATTAAAATGTCTTGGGCACTGCCCAATGAGAGAGAAGCTTGATTGAAGGAAGAAACTTGATTATCAGATCTCAGCTTGTGTTTGAATGGTAGGAATCATAGTAAGAAAGAGGGAATATTCTATCATATAAATTAAGCAAATTGGATTCCTAAGTCATTATGTAGGTAAAAATGTGAAAACTTTACTCTAAAAATATGGATTTTTTACTACCAAAGAGAGCAGAGAAATGAGAATATATAGGGTATAGGAGGGTAGCTTATTTTTTTTTTTTTTAAAGATTTTATTTATTTGAGAGAGAGGGAGAGAGCGAGCAGGGGGAGGAGCAGAGGGGGGAGGACGAGCAGACTCCGTGCTGAGCGCAGAGCCTGATGCAGGGCTTGATCCCACAACCCTGAGATCATGACCCGAGCCAAAATCAAGAGTCAGGTGCTTAACCGACTGAGCCACCCAGGTGCCCCTGGGAAGGGTAATTTATTAGATGGGTGCTACTGCAGAATGTTTTAATGTTAAAGAGTATCCCATAGATGTTTGAGAAAAATTAATGATTAAGAAAAAGGAGAGCTGTAGGCACAAAATCTTTTTGTAAGCAAGGAGTGAACTGAATTCAGATTAAACAGTTCATCCATGGTCATGGGAAGAAGGCAGAGTATTTGGGCATGGGTGCAGGTAGGTCAGTGTGATAGTGAGAACATGTGGAAGTTCAATTTTTCATTGCTTCTTTTTTCTTAGTAAAATAAGAAGCAAGGTCATTGGATGACAGTGACAAGAGAGAAGAATTTTGGCTTTGAATGAGATACATACACCAGGTAACTGTTGGAATGTAAATGCACTGACTCATGAATTTTAATTTTTACAAGACTCTCCCAATTCCAATATTGTAGTGGCCATGACAACCAAGGAAGAGTTATTCTCTCATAATAAATGAATACAGAAGACAGACGGAATATTTCTGACAAGCTGAGGTAGATAGGCTTTTTCTATGGTATTCTGTGTGACTCTAGTCAGATCTGAAAGGAGTGTAAGTAACACATTAAAATGGAGTCTTGGCAGGTTGGGGATTATATTCCATGTTTTTCCAAGCCAGAATTAAATTGGTTATGCTTAGCCATTATGGAAGGTCCACTTTAGGAAGACCAGTGAATGTATTTATATTAGAATCAGTGAATACATGAGGGAATTGTGTCTTGTTTTCAGAGGGTTGAAATATTTAGATCCCATTGTCAATCACTGATTATGACCATAACTGACTAGTTTCTCAGATCACAGCCTCATCTTCGCTGAACAGAATAGAAGGGTTATCAAACCCATGGAGGAGGGATCAATTAAGAAATAGTAGTCAAAATGCATATGTTACTATATATGAGAATCAATTTTGCTGTTGGTATTTTCATATCGTAGAGACTCTGTCATGACTTTTCTGTGCACGGACTTTTTTTGAAAAATGAGGTCTTTATTTTCACACTTTGAAAAATTATAAAATGCCTCCCTCATCCTTCTTTTCCTGTCTTTTAAAGTTTTTCTTTGAATGTCATATAGATTTATTGTTTTTGATAAATGAATCAATAGCAATAAACATATTGTTTTGATAAATGAATCAGTAACAATAAACATAAACATTAGCATGTGTAAACATTACTCTGAAAAAATACAGAGCATATCAGAACACACACACACACATACACACACAATGTGTACTTGTAAAGGCTCTTCACAAGGATTGTACTGGGCAAGTAAGACCATCATAATGCTTTCTAAGCCTTGGCTACTTCTGAGTATGAGAGAACAGGAACCTTACACCGCGCCCTTTCATGTTAGGGAGAAGCATAGTGGAAACCAAAGCTGTATAACAGCTGACTCATGCCCAGATTCTCCTCCAGCTGTCTGTTTTCTCCTCATTAGGGCCTCCATTTTCTTGTCCCAGAGCATTTTATGGTCAACTTCTGATCAAAACATATTTCTGAATGCAAACAAATGACCAAAAAAAGCCCACTTATTTTCGCTA
The DNA here is from genome assembly GCF_003265705.2 of Callorhinus ursinus. NCBI lineage: Eukaryota > Metazoa > Chordata > Mammalia > Carnivora > Otariidae > Callorhinus > Callorhinus ursinus. Next base: position 60,511,601 of record NW_027397068.1, on the reverse strand, counting down.
ATCAAATTTTACTTTATTTTTCTGAAATCTTTCATCTATCTCTTTATTTATTTTAGAGAGAAAGAGCATGCAAGCAAGGGGGGAGGGGCACAGGGAGAGAGAGGAAGAGAGAATCTCAAGCAGGCTCCTTGCTCAGCACAGAGCCCAACTTGGGGCTCAGTCCCACGACCCTGAGCTCACGACCTGAGCCGAAACCAAGAGTTGGATGCTTAACCGAGTCACCCATTCTAATCAAATTTTAAAGTTTATAAAGTCCATATAAGTCTAGATAAGTTAAATTAATTATAGGAAGAATCTGAAACCTTTTCCTTTCTCTCAACACCTTCATGACAGTTTTTGAAAAGTGATATTTATTCAGCTCTTTGCTTTGTAATTTAACTCACTTGCTTATCCTTTCCCACCTTATAATCTTGAAGTACTGTGCCAGTTGCTTGTCTTGCTTCCTCTTTTCCTAGATTGCAGATCCTCTCCCTACACCCCTTTCTTCCACAAGATTCCTTTGTTTGGCCTCTTTTGTTTTTCCCTGGCAATTATTATTAATCTTCTAAAGTTTGTTACCGGCATTTCCATAGCTACACCCTTTCCTCAGAATGTTTATTGCACTTGCTGTTACGAATAGGCGTATTGGTTTTAGAGGGAGGCATTTTATGAGAGGATCTTCCAGTATAAACTATGTCACATTGTTTTTCTACTGCTACTCCAACTTTGTTGAGGTCTGATTCCTCATGCTCAGTTTTTTGCAAGCTGAGTATATAAAGTCCCAGAGCTCAAAGGGACATATTTGCATTCAATAGGCAGTCACCAGAAAATTTATTTAAATGGTAACCTCCCCAAGGATTTAAGAGCTTATTTCCAGACTTTTTTTTGGGGGGGGGTGTCTAGTTTTAGGAGGGAAGAGAAACCTAAAGCCAAAATTAGTGATCAATCAGGAGTGAAATTTTGTTGTGCAAAGTGAATTATATCTGCATCTGTAAAGCTACTTGTATGTTTAGTTATATCCTAGAAAAATTAGAAAAGAAGAAAAAAGGAGGAAAGGACAGAGAAGACAGTGGGAAGGAAGAAGGAATATAGACTTTTTTTGGAGGGGAGAGGGTGGCTTGGCTACTTTTCATTCCATTTTTCTGGGATAGCAGGTGGTAATGTGGATTATTTTTTCAATCCCATTTCCTTCTGACGTATGCTCTGTCCCTTGAATGTTCACTCTGAATAACCTGTTGTTTCCTGTGTAACCAGAGGTTTGGGCATAGAGCCTGTCATGTGCCTCACTGCTTACAGCCATGATGGTGAGTTTTTATTACTTCAGGTCTTTTCGAAGAAAACAAAGCCCAAGGATGCAGTGAAAGAAAAAGAAGCATTCTCAGAGAGATCAGCAATGCATTGATCAATGGTCCTCAGCCAGAATCATCACTATTTACAGTTGCTGGGGTTTTGAGAGCTGTTCTTTAATTTGGGATATTCAAATCAGATATTGTTAATTGAGTCAGGGCAGAGTTGATAAAAATGGTATCACAAAAGTTGGACATACGTGTGATTGATTATAGAAATAGATTTGGACATCAGAACACCAAATTTCAAAATTCCTTTTTTTATGAACTTGTTTAACATTATCCCCTACTTGAAAAGAAACAAACCTAAAAAGCTGAATTTAGAAGTGTCATTTTGATTCTTTACCATGTACCCTGTATCGTGTTCTGTACTGTTAAACATTTTCCACTTAAATAATAATGACGTTCTATGGCGTTTATTTCTATCACGGAAGATTCCCTTACGTTTAGTCAAGTCAGCATTCCCAGGATAGAGCTGAGGAATGATCACTCCCTGGTCTAAATTTTAAGCACCTGAGGAATGTTTATGTCCTGGTCACTGTCACTATGGGAGAAATTAAGAAAGAAAAAAAGAAAACTTTTCAAAACTGTAAAGTCCATATATACAATGGAATATTACTCAGCCATCAGAAAGGAGGAATACCCACCATTTGCATCGACATGGATGGAGCTGGAGGGGACTATGCTAAGTGAAGTAAGTCAAGCAGAGAAATTATCCTATGGTTTCACTTGTTTGTGGAACATAAGGAACAGCATGGAGGACATTAGGAGAAGGAAGGGAAAAATGAAGGGGGGGGAATCGGAGGGGGAGATGAACCATGAGAGACTATGGACTCTGGGAATCAAACTGAGGGTTCTAGAGGGGAGGGGGGTGGGGGGATGGGTTAGCCCGGTGATGGGTGTTAAGGAGGGCACGTACTGCATGGAGCACTGGGTGTTATATGCAAATGATGAATCATGGAACACTACATCAAAAACTAATGATGCATACTGTATGGTGACTAACATAACATAATAAAATAAAATTAAATTAAAAAAAGAGTAATTAGCCAGCTTGTTCACATTTCAAAGATGAGTAAGGAGAAGTTTAAGCTGAAATTCAGTCCTAGGTGAACTGCAGATTGATGGATGGCGTTTATAAAACTTTACATACGCACCTGCCTTTGTCTATCAGATTTTGCCCTTATTCTCTGCCTCCTTTTCTATTTCTCTTCCATCTTCTGTATTTCCAGTCTGCTGCTCTCCTGTTCCCCACCCACTTTGCCTTCCACTGTCTTGTCTCTTCTGCTGTGCCTCTGTATCCCTTTTTGTCTCTTACCCTTCCTCGGTTTTCTCCTATCTAACATCCTTCCTGTTTTCTTCATTTTTCTTCTTGATACTTTATTAACTGGCCACACACAACAGGGGATCAAAGTCCATCTTTATTTATTTATTTGTTTGTTTATTATTTTTAGTCGGGGGAGGGCTGGAGGGCAAGGAGAGAGAGAATCTTAAGCAGGCTCCACACCCAGTGTTGGAGCCCAACACAGGGCTCATTCTCACAACCCTGAGATCATGACCTGAGCTGAAATCAAGAGTCAGATGCTTAACCAACTGAGCCACCCAGGTGCCCCTAAACACATATTTAATACATTTTCTACATCCTGTTTTTCGTATGGTAATCAGGTGACTTTGGTCTGTTTTTGTTCCATTCATGCATTCAGCTATTTTTTAGTGCCTTGTTTTGCCAGAAGCTAAATACTAGGGGAGCAAAGTTAAACATGACCTTGTGTCTCTCCTTTGGAAGCTAATAGTTCCATGATAGAGAGAAAATATGTATTACTATGAAGGTATTAATCCAGTTAACTTAGTTTTACTTATCTGTGATTTTTCCACTTATTTTCTTTAAGTAGCTTTGAGTAAAGTAAGGTCTTGAATTCCTGTTAAAATCTCTCTATATTTAAAATGAGGCTTTGCTTACAAAATCTTAATTTTTTTTAATAAAGGAAGAGACCATGGTATTTAACATTGTGTGAATTAAGGAAATTAATAGCAGTTTTATTTACCTCACATTCTCATTTTCTCATCCTAATGAAATTTTTTCAATAATTACACTGCTGAATTAGAGAAAACCCCTTCTGGATAAAGCACAGTGCTGCCTTTAAAATTGTGCTTTCAATTTTTATCATTATTAAAAAGTAAAACTTCATAGAGGGTTGGGTAGAGGACCATTGCCTTGCACTACTGCAGAGCAATTGATTCATATTGTAGTCTATGTGACATCCCTTTCTCACCCCACTTGCTCCGTGCAGTGTGAAGGCTACTTTGCTGTATGTGAAGGGCTTGGTTGGGTAATAATTTTAGACACCATATAGAAATCTAGTTGGTGGGCCTTATCAGTCTTTTGGGTTGATACGTACTTTAAAATTTTATAGTAGATTTGGAGCCCAAGATATAATTAGTTCTAAGAAGTTACCTATAATTAATCTTTTTTAGTTTGTTAGTCAAGTGATTGATACTCCATCATATCTCCTTTGGGACTCTGCTTGAGCTAATGCCTCTTATGTTATTTAATCTTTAGGCATATCCAACTTCACATTGCTGAGGTTTAGAACACACTATCCCAAAATATGGCACCGTGGGATACTGAATATTTTAGCTGAAAGAATTTGAGAAACAGCATGTACAGAAAGGATTCTCTGATCTTCCTCCCAAGTAGATAGTAAGACCCCCTGTGTGAGAGGTGACTTCCTTACACCTGGAGGAAAGGAGCATCTGTATCTCTAAAGACTGAGAGGACTCCAAATGCACAGGCCTTGCTAAGTTTCTCCCAGTTACCGCCTTGAGCTCATATCCTTTTGCCCTATCACATTTTCCTACAACTTTTCAGTCTTCATCAAACCGAGTATAAAAATGCTCAGGTATAGTCTCTTCTTTAGGTCCTCATTTCCTGTTGAAGGCTTTCATGTCATGAAGACCATATTAAATATTATATTAAATATATAAAGTTATGTATTTAATATAAATATCTTTGTATGCTTTTCTCTTGTGAATCTGCCTTTTGTCAGCCTAATTTACAGAGCCCCAGCCAGAGAACCTAGAAGGGTAGTAGGAAAAATAATTTTTTCCTCTATGATAACAGTCTGAAAAATCTTTCTGGAGCTTGATAGGGAAAAGTATCTAAACCTAGAAATGTCTAGAAAATATTTAGAAAGTATTTCTAAATATAGTAGGAAAGTTGAGATTAAAAAATTATATTAAGGCCTCAATCTATTGACAAGATTAATGGTTAACATTAATTTCATAAAAAATTAAAACCACTTCTGGATTTTGAATTTAGAAAGCCATTACAAAATAGATTTTTCTACATATTTAGGTTTTTGAAGTAACCTTATAATGCCTGTGTCATCCCAGAGTAAATTTTTTATTGCTTAATTATGAATTGAGTTTTAATGGAAACAACGTAACTTTCATTTGGAATTCAGTGAACTGTGCCATTATAGAATAAGATTGAAATGAGATCTTTTATTTGTATTTTAAATGAAAAGAATAGGAAAGGCATCTGCTGGGATTTCTTCTTTTAGAAAGAAAAGTAAGAAACAACTAACTCTGTCTGAAACTATCTCAGAGTTCTAGTAATTGTATTAAGGAGAAATAAGTTTAGGAGCAAAAGTCATCTATTTTGTGGTAAATAGTGAATCCAAACTACAGATCTTCATGAAAAATAATAAGGCTGTAAAATTTTAAAATGCTATAGAGTGAAGAATGGGTCAGTCACTTAATGGAACATATCTATAAATAAAATGCAAAATAAAGAGGGGGTAAAATATGACTGCATGCTTGGATAGATGCAGACAGTATTTACTATCGAACTTTGGCTTAAAGTAGTTCATCTTGTTGACTAATTTCTTCAACTTATTTAAAGATGTTTGTCTTGGGCTGCTTTCTTGCTAATGCAAATAGACTTGTTTGTTTTTGGAAAATCAAAATAGTAAATACAGAGAGTACATGAAAGTAGCTAGGGTACTGAGAAAAATTAAGGAAATGAAGCAAACATTTGAGGAAACAAACACAGTTTTAGGACATACTAAGCCGGTGGGAATTTGGCATTACAATTTTGGAGAAAGTTGAAGGGCAGTCCAGTGAGGTACATTACCTGTGTGCCCATATGTCTGAGTTCAGCAGACGGGCATGGAGATTGTAAATCTTCAGATGTTTTAAGAGTGAAATGACAGTCTTTTGATTAGAGCATGATATTGGTCCTTAAAATGAACTTGAAAATCTTAACAAAAGGCTGCTTCATGTTCTTCAACTTCTAATAAAAACCTCCTCCATAGCAGCCTGAGAATCCAACTGACCAAACAAATTCTTACAAAAATGCCACTTATTTTGGAATGCAGATCCCCGATTATGGATCAAGTGTTTAAGAGAAGCTAGCATAAAGAAGGAGCAAATAGGAGAAAAGTAAGAGAGAAGGATGTAAATGAGAAAAAGCAAAGGTCAGAAAGAAAAACGAAATATATCCTAATGATGAAAATAAATCCTGTCAGATAGGAAGTATAGCTTCCATAACAAACAAACAAACAACAAAAAAACCTACAGCACATGCCTGGAAAAATAGAATCAAAATAATTCAATTTCTCAAATTAAAAAAATGGAGCATATTCTTTTGTTTATTGTAATTTATCATTCATCAAATTTTATTGTTGATTCCAAACCTATTACAGACATTCTCTAAAATGAATCCTGCCTTATTTAATTAGTAGACACAGAATAAATTTCTGGCATTTCCTAATAAATAAGGTAAAAAACCTAAGACTCAAGAGAATATTTTACCCCTATCGGTGCAATATTAAATTGTGTCCACTTTTATCTACAAAACTGGGCAAGTTTCATGCTGCCAGGCTTTCAAAGGAATGTAAAAGAGCCTTGTAGAGCAGGGATTTTTTTTTTTTTTGAGACATCAAATATTGTGCATGGCATTTTGTGAATAAGAACATAAATAATCACACTGGATCAGGAAATTGTCCCATCCAGCTTCATATGGCTCCTTTGGTAACAGCACTGTAACCATGTCAACTATTTTCCATCAGGTTGACCTTATGTCATCGTACGGACATATCCTGGTATTGGCCATGTCCTTTCTTTGATGCCACCTCCCACAGATCCTTCTCTGGTAAAGAGTGTGGAGACCTTGTCTATTTCATCCACTATTGTCTTCCCAGCCTTGCTTGTATTCCCTACCCTTTGGTTATGTATGCTTATTGATCACTGTTTTTTTTTTTTTTTTTTTTTTATTGCTTCTTATCTTACTGGAAAGTTATTTAAGAATGCATCCTAACAAGAAGACAGTATACTCCGGGGGCGCCTGGGTGGCTCAGTTGGTTAGGCGACTGCCTTCGGCTCGGGTCATGATCCTGGAGGCCCGGGATCGAGTCCCACGTCGGGCTCCCTGCTCAGCGGGGAGTCTGCTTCTCCCTCTGACCCTCTTCCCTCTCGTGCTCTCTATCTCTCATTCTCTCTCTCTCAAATAAATAAATAAAATCTTTAAAAAAAAAAAAAAGAAGACAGTATACTCCTTCAGTTCAGGATATGTCTGAATTCGGCTTCACATTTATTCACTGGTTTTAACACAATGCCTTCCACATAACTGATGGTTATATGTGTAGATTGAATGATGAACGTCATGAACTTTAATAGATCATTATTATTTGCCATCTAGGAGCTTACCCAAACTTTGGGAACTCATAGATAGGTCCTGTGTGGTGCCAGAGGGTGGGGTGGAGGGGAAAACAACTGAATTGCTACAAAGTTCTAGCTTGGCCACCATCAGGCACAATGCCTTCTTCCCTCTTTGATTCTCGAGAGTGCCAGAGTCTGCCCTTGTGTTGTTGGAATTAAGAGGGGATCTTTTCAGAAAGAACTTAATTATGATGAGTACAAATTTCAGTGGATAGAGTGGGCCGGTGGGCATAGAGAAAGGTGAAGAAACCTAAATTATACGAAAATTATAAGTAAAGAATTGTAGAGTGTTATAGGGGCAGTGTTACAGGGTCAGAAAGGGAAACTCAGATCAAGGTGGTTAAGTGTTTCATGTTCACTGTGCAGAAAAAAAGTAGAGTAGGCCTGAGATTGCCTGTTCTTAGAAAAGCCTGCTTGCAAGGTTGGCCCTTCTGGTGTTCTGTGGAATTTGGCTAGTGATGGTACCCTGGACTGATTGAAAACTTTCCCTAAAGAAAAATGGTGGCTCACTGTGCCTAAAAGATGCAAAGAATGTGTTTATACCTGCTTTCTGGGAGTCCAGAATTTTGGTACATTCTATGTAGGGAGTGCCTACTTAGCAGCCTCCAGTAAAGACCATTGGCAGTGTCTCTAATAAGCTACCCTGGTAGATGACACTTCTTATTTATTGTCACAACTTGTTGCTAGAGGAATTAAGCACATCCTGGGAGGGGACTCTTAGAATCTTGTACCTGGTTTGTCAAACTTCTCCCATGCACTTTTTCCCTTTGCTGATTTTGCTTTGTATCCTTTCATTGCAATAAATCTCAGCTGTGAGTACACTATATGCTGAGTCCTATGAGATCTTCTAGCATGTTGTAGAACCTGGGGTGGTCCTAAGTGGCACATCCACTCTGTAGGACCCAGTCCAGCTAATGTCTTGAGCCGATCCTGGCCAGGACCACGGGCTATCAGAAGGCTCATCACCACCAATCAGTAGGGGTTGCAGGTAGCCTTTTTGCTTTAGACTAGTATCTGGTCAGCTAGTATGAATCCAAGGTACAGATGTGCCTATAATGTGTGGGTCAGTTTTTTTCACTATATTTTAAAGTTAATTTCTGCTTATATAATGTGATCATTAAAAACATGTGCTCTGAGTTGGGCTGCCATGGTTTGAATTCCAGCTTGGCCACTTCCTAGCAGTAGGACTTTGGGTGCCTTACTTAACTGTTGTGCATCATTTGTAAGATAATGATAATAATAAAACTTACTTTGATAGACTGTTGCCAGGCTTACATGAGATAAAGTAATATGCTGATTCTTTTGGCTTGGTTTGGTGGTTTTACATTTTGACCATTTCCTGAGGTTAGTAGTATAAGGTTGGGCTCTTCTATTTGTTGCACTGGTGATATATTCTTCACTCTGTTGACTTTGGGTTAGTTTTTTTTTGGGAGGTTTTGTAAGCCTGTGTCCATGCTGCCATTTTTCCTGGAAATAAATTTACTTTTAAATGTTCAAAATTGATACCATAAATGGAACTCAAAGATGCTGATATTTAGTCTTTTTTTTCAGAGAAGATTTTTATTTCATTTTATTTATTTATTTATTTATTTATTTATTTTTATTATGTTCAGTTGGCCAGCATATAGTACATCATTAGTTTTTGATGTAATGTTCAACGATTCATTAGTTGTGTATCCCGTGCTGATCACATTCCTTATGTATTTTTCTTAGTTCATGAGTAGCAGGAAAACACTTGAAAACGGTAGAAAACACCAACATTGCAAGTAAGTAAAAAATTTTACTGAGCACCCACTATCTTCTATTATATTGGTAACTACTTGCACTAATTCATCTTATTCTTCTAACACTTTATAATATGGGTATTAATATCCACATTTTAATGTTGAGGACCCTAAGCCATAGAGAAGTTAAATGCATTAACCACATTAATGTAGCCACTGAGTTGCAGAACTGGGATTCAAACACAGGACTTTTGGTTTTAAGGACTACTGTCCAAGTATTATGCTGTCTTATTATGATAAACCATAGTGAAAGTAAGTACTAATTATCAGAAATGAAAATTAGGGGACGAGGAAGAAGACTCCTATGTTTACTATAGATGCTTCTTTAAAAGCATATTTGGCCACGTGAACATGGCCAAATTAGTCATACTTTTTGAGATTTCTGTAGCAGAATTTATTGTGGCTTCTGTGGCTGCATTTTTATCATCATCATAGACTTTTGAAACTAACATCTTAACTGATAACTTCCCTACCCTTTTGCATATTAGTAGATTTCTGGATTTGCTCTGAACATTTCCTTTTCAATTATTGCAGGAGAAATAGGTCTTACCTATATCCTCAGACTGCATTTTTGGCCCAAAAACCTAACGATATCTAGCAGTAGCCACTCTTTTTTATTTTATTTTTTTTTAAGATTTTATTTTATTTATTTGACAGAGAGAAAGACAGTGAGAGAGGGAACACAAGCAGGGGGAGTGGGAGAGGGAGAAGCAGGCTTCCTGTGGAGCAGGGAGCCTGATGCGGGGCTCGATCCCAGGACCTGGGGATCATGACCTGAGCCGAAGGCAGACGCTTAACGACTGAGCCACCCAGGTGCCCCTAGCAGTAGCAACTCTTAAAAACATCTTCCCAACACTAAGAACTAAGCTGGTTTTCTGCTTTATGATATAGCTAATTTTAATGAGATAAATTTATATATTTGTAACTTAACTTAAAAAACAATTTTTGGGGACGCCTGGGTGGCTTAGTCAGTTAAGCGTCTGCCTTCGGCTCAGGTCATGATCCCAGGGTCCTGGAATCGAGCTCCACATCAGGCTCCTTGCTCAGCAGGGAGCTTGCTTCTCCCTCTCCCTCTGCCTGCAGCTCCCCCTGCTTGTGCTCTCTCTCTCTCTGACAAATAAATAAATAAAATCTTAAAAAAAATTTTTTTTTGAATTAGTAAATGCCGATGTTCTGTTCTTTTCCTTTTTTTTTCTTTTTAAAGTAGTGTTTTGGTTTCAACAGAACCATCTCAATAGACATACCAACCCAAAGATTTTTACCTATGCCAATCCCTGAAGAAATTCTCTTTTAAAGATTTAGGGGGAGCTAGAGCCTAACAAGCAACATCTTCATCAAGTAGCATATATCTTGCAAATTTGAGTCCTTCAGGTTTCAAGTTATTATTATTTTTAAAGTAACTTTGTTTTGTAAACTTGAAAATAAATTATGACCTCCACCTCTCAAGTATTATTTTAGAGGATTGGTGTCACGATTTTGAGAGTTTTTTCATGTTAAGAACTATATCTCATTTACATCTATATTTTTGCAACCTGTTTCGATGACTGGGTACTGAACGCAGAGTCTAAAATACTAAGCCGTTCCTTGGATTGTGTTTTTCTTGATCATTGCAGCTATACCTGAGTAGCTTTGATTAATAGCCGTTTTGCACTTCTCTAGCTACTTTGGACAGTTTCTAGTATGTACAATAATCGATGTTTAGGCATTTAAACACATACGATATGATAGAATATAATGGTAATAAACCATTAGGAAGGCCAGTCCTAGTTTCACTTTACAGTAAAACATTGCTGTTTGAAATACCAGGTTCCTGGGACTTCCAAAAGTCCAGATTTGCTCTAGTGTCACCCTAGCATCCATGTGTGTTTGCTTGTGCCCATGCACACACATACACACAGGTAGATGCACGCCATCAAACCAAATAAACCAAACAATCCATCCAATCTTGGGCAGTGACAAAGTAACTCACAAAGGTAAGTAAGACTGTTACCCTCAAGGAGCTGACAGTCTAGAGGGGGAAATAGACTTACAAACAGATCCAATCATAGGTGGCAAGAGTCTAACATTATACAAGTAATGTAAGGGATTTTGGAAACAGGAAGATTGCCCAAAACTTCAGGAACTTTAGAAAACAATTCTATTGAATATGAGACTCAAACTAAGTGGAAATTGGTTTTAATATTAGTAACTCAGTGGCTAGTTAACAAACTATAAGCCAAATCCTCTTCTTCACTTTATTCTTAAACTTTGAGTAACCAGGAAGTGTTATCAGTGAGAACAGATCACTCATACCTTCCAGTGCTGGAGAAATAAAGAAGTGAGTTGGAATCTAGGCCAGGTGATAATAAACCTGATATTCTTTATAAAGCTCTTAAGGCAACTGGGAATTTCTGTTGAACTCTGAGTATGGCAGATCAAAACCTTTTCTGTATTTCCTGCAATCAAAATTTTCAATAACATAGAAAGTTAAATATTTCTTGGTTTCTGTTTCCTGGTCCTGAAATAATTTTCTGCTTGTCTGTGCTTTTATGCAGTATTAGAATTGCACGGCTTGTGCAGAAAATGGTAAAATTGACACTTTAAAAATATATCATTTGGTCAACAAAGACAGTGAGTTCTGAGATCAGGACAGTGGAGGACCAAAGAGATGCAGAAGCTCCCTGACATCTTGGGGCTTACTGCCCATTTGGAATGGTAAGGCATTAAATGCTTGAACATTTTAATAACAATGTATAAATTAAACAAGTTAAGAGAACAACAGACTTGCTCCTAGAGGCAGTATGTGATACACTACACATCTGTGATTATTGATCTTATGTATCAGCTTGGTTGGGTCACAGTACGGAGATATTTGGTCAAATATTATTCTAGATGTTTCTGTGAAGGTACTTCTTAGATGAGATTAATGTTTAAATCTGTATACTTTGAGTAAAGTTTATTACCCTCCACGATGTGGGTGGGCCTTATCCCATCAGTTGAAGGCCTTAATAGAAAAAGACTGACCTTCCCAGAAGAGGGGATTCTGCCAGAAGATGATCTTCTTTGGGTCTCCAGCCTGCCGGCCTACCCTGAACACTTTGGACTTGCCAGGCTCTAGTTGCTTGAGCCAATTCAATAGAATAAATCTGTTTCTCTCTCTATATGCATATTACAGTTACCTCTGTTTTGATGGCAACTAGTACAATACCAATGGCAGTTGAGTGCTGTGATTTGAGCGGAAGAAAATTAGCTGAAAGACTGAGTGCCATATATATCTTACTTCTTTTTCTCACATTTAATCCTTCCTCCTAAATGATGAGCTTCTAGAGGTCAGTGCAAATAATATCAAAGGGCTAATTTGGATAAAGACATTGAGGGAAAGTAACCTTTAATTCCTATGTTTAAGGTGGTCAGAGATTAGGAAAAAAGCTCAACTTCTCATATGGATTTCACTCTTGACTGGTTATCAGGAGGCTTTTAGAGATAATAGGTGGTGCTGTGGAAAATATTAGATGAGAAGTCTAGACCTCACTCTCCAGGAGCTGCATGGCGTTATACAGATTGCCCTATGTCACCATGCCTCTGTTTCTGCTTATAGATGAAGCAAGATAATGGAAGTGCATGAACCCACCAAAAGAGGCAAAACTAATCTATGTGTTAAAAGTCCAACTAGTGGCTATGCTTTAAAAAAATTTTTTTTTAAATTTAATTCCAGTGTAATTAACAGTGTTATATTAGTTTCAGGTGTACAACACTGATTCCATGATTCCATATATTACTCAGCGCTCATCAAGACAAGTGTACTTTTAATCGTCCTCACCTGTTTTACCCATCTCCCCACTATCTCTTTGTTCTCTGTTTTTAAGAGCCTGTGTTTTGGTTTGTGTCTCTTTTTTTTCCTTTGTTCATTTGTTTTGTTTCTTAAATTCTACATATGAGTGGAATCATATGGTATTTTTTTTTCTTTGGCTTATTTCACTTAGCATATTCTCTAGATCCATTCATGTTGTTGCAAATGGTGAGGTTCATTTACTGATGGATACTTGGCCTGCTTCCATAATTTGGCTGTTGTTTTTATTTATTTATTTATTATTTATTTATATATTTTTAAAAGATATTTATTTATTTGAGAGAAAGAGGAGAGAGAGCACAAGCAGGTGGAGGGGCAGAGGGAGAGGGAGAAGCAGACAGACTCCCCTCTGAGCAGGGAGCCTGATGTGGGGCTCAATCCCAGGACCCTGAGGTCGCAACCTGAACTGAAAGCAGATGCTTAACCAACTGAGCCACCCAGGTGCCCCTGTTTTTTTTTTTTTTTTTTAAGATTTTATTTTTAAGTAATCTCTACATGCAACATGTGGCTCCAACTCACAACCCCGAGATCAAGAATCTCACTCTCTACTGACTGAGCCAGCCAGGTGCCTCTAATTTGGCTATTGTAAGTAGTGCTACAGTAACCATAGAGATGCATATAGCCTTTGAATTAGTGCTTTCGTATTCTTAGCATAAATACCTAATAATGCAATTACTGGATCACAGGGTAGCTCTATTTTTAACTTTTTAAGGAAACTCCATACTGTCTTCCATAATGGTTGCACCAGTTTTCATTTCCACCACCAGTGCAAGAGGGTTCCTTTTTCTCCACATCCTTGTCTACACTTGTGTTTTCTATTTTTAACTTTAGCCATTCTTATAGGTGTGAGGTGATATCTCACTGTGGTTTTCATTTGCATTTTCCTGGTGATGGGTGATGTTGAGCCTCTTTTCATGTGTTGGCCGTCTGTATATCTTCTTTGAAGAAACGTCTGTTCATGTCTTCTGCCCATTTTTAAATTGGATGATTTGGGTTTTTGGTGTTGAGTTGTATAAGTTCTTTTTTTTTGAGAGAGAGAGAGAGAGAGAGAGAGAAAGAGAGATCGATCATGAACAGGGGGAAGGGCAGAGGGAGAGGGAGAGAATCTTAAGCAGGCTTTACTCTCAGCGCAGAGCCTGATGCTGGGCTTGGTCCCAGGACACTGAGATCATGACCTGAGCTGAAATTAACAGTCAGTCACTTAACATACTGAGCCACCCAAGTGCCCCTTTATAAGTTCCTCATATATTTTGGATATTAACCCTTTATTGAATATACCATTTGCATATATCTTCTCCCATTCAGTAGATTGTCTTTTAATTTTGTTGGTTGTTTCCTTTGCTGTGCAGAAACTTTTTATTTTGATGTAGTCTCAATAGTTTATTTTTGCTTTTGTTTCCCTTGCCTCAGGAGATGTATCTAGAAAGATGTTATGGCCAATGTCGGAGAAATTACTGCCTGTGCTGTCTTCTAGGACCTTTATAGTTTTAGGTCTTACATTTAAGTCTTTAATCCATCTTGAGTTTATTTTTGCATGTGGCGTAAGAAAGGGGTCCAGTTTCGTTCTTTTGCATGTAGCTGTCCAGTCTCCCCAACACTTTGTTGAAGAGACTTTCTTTTTCCTATTACATGTCCTTGGCTCCTTTGTAGAAGATTAATTGACCATATAATTGTGGGTTTATTTCTGGGTTTTCTATTCTGTTCTGTTGATCCCTGTGTCTATTTTTGTGCCAGTACCATACTGTTTTGATTACTACAGCTTTGTAATATAATTTGAAGTCTGGAATTGTGATGCTTCAGCTTTGCTTTTCTTTTTCAAGATTACTTTGGCTATTCAGGGTCTCTTGTGGTGCCATACAAATTTTAGGATTGTTTGTTCTAGTTTTATGAAAGATGCTGTTGGTATTTCGATAGGGATTGCCTTAAATGTGTAGATTGCTGTGGGTAATATAGACATTTTAACAATATTTGTACTTTCAACCCATAAGCATGGAACGCCTTTCTGCTTCTTTGTGTCCTCTTCAATTTCTTTCATCAGTGTTTTAGAGTTTTCAGAGTACAGGTCTTTCACCTCTTTGGTTAAGTTTATTCCTAGGAATTTTACTATTTTTGGTACAATTGTAGATGGGATTGTTTTCTTAATTTCTCTTTCTGCTGCTTCATTATTGGTGTATAGAAATGCAGTGGATTTCTGTATATTGAATTTTGTATCCTGCAACCTTACTGAATTCATTTATCAGTTCTGGTAGTTTTTTGGTGGTCTTTAGTGTTTTCTATATATATATATATATATATATATATATATATATATATATAGTATCGTGTCACCTACAAATAGTGAAAGTTTTACTTCTTTCTTACGTATCTGGATGTCTTTTATTTCTTTCTCTTGTCTAGGACTTCCAATACTATGTTGAATAAAAGTGGTGAGAGTGGACATCCTTGTCTTCTTGTTCCTGACCTCAGGAGGAAAGCTCTCAGTTTTTCGCCATTGAATATGGTGTTAGCTGTGGGTTTTCCATATAAGGCCTTTATTATGTTGAGGTATATTCCCTTTAAACATGACTCTGTTGAGGGTTTTTGTTATGAATGGATGTTGTGCCTTGTCAAATGCTTTCTCTGCATCTATTGAAATGATCATATGGTTTTAAAAAAATTTAAATTCAATTTAATTAACATATACTGTATTATTAATTTCAGAAGTAGAATTCAGTGATTCATCAGTTGCATACAATACCCAGTGCTTGTTACTTCAAGTGCCCTTTATAATGCCCTTCACCCAGTTACCCCATCCTCCCACCTACCTCCCCTCCAGCAACCCTCAGTTTGTTTCCTGTAGTTAAGGTCTCTTATGGTTTATCTCCCTCTCTGTTTTCCTCTTATTTTACTTTTCCTTCCCTTCCCCTGTGTTCATCTGTTTTGTTTCTTAAATTCCACATATGAGTGAAATCATATGGTATTTGTCTTTCTCTGACTGACTTATTTCGCCTAGCATAATACCCTCTAGTTCCACTCACATCATGGCAAATAGCAAGATTTCATTCTTTTTGATTGCCGAATAATATTCCTTTGTATATATGAACCACATCTTCTTTATCCATTCATCTGTGGATGGACATCTGGGCTCTTTCCATATTTTGGCAATTGTGGACATTGCCGCTGTAAACATTGGGGTGCAAGTGCCCTTTCGAATCACTTGATCAATCATATGGTTTTTATTCTTTCTCTTATTGATGTAATGTATCATGTTGATTGATTTGTGAATATGGAACTACCCTTGTATTCCAAGAATAAATCCCATTTGATCATGATGAATGATTTTTTAAATTTATTGTTGGATTTGGTTTGCTAATGTTTTGTGGAGGATTTTTGCATCTATGTTCATCAGAGCTATTGGCCTGTAGTTCTCTTTTTTGTGTGTGTGTGTTTTTGTCTGGTTTTGGAATCAGGGTAATGCTGGCCTCATAGAATGAATTTGGTAGTTTTATTTCCTCTTCTAGTTTTTGGAAAAGTTTGATAGAATTTGCCTATGAACCATCTGGTCCTGGACTTTGGTTTCTTGGGAGTTTTTTGATCACTGATTCAATTTCATTGCTGGTAATCAGTCTGTTCATATTTTCTATTTCTCACTGCTTCAGTTTGGTAGGTTATATGTTTATAGGAATTTATCCATTTCTTTTAGGTTGTTCAATTTATTGACATGTAATTTTTCATAATCTCTTACAATCCTTTGTATATCTGTGGTATTGGTTGTTATTTCTCCTCTTTCATTTGTGATTTTGTTTATTTGATTCCTGTCTCTTTCTTTTCTCTTTTGTTTGATGCATGTAGCTAGAGGTTTATTAATTTTGTTGATTTTTTTTTAAGATTTTTATTTATTTGTCAATGAGAGAGAGCGAGAGCATAAGCAGGGGGAGCGGCAGGCAGAGGGAGAAGCAGGCTCCCAGCTGAGCAAGGAGCCTGATGCAGGACTCAATCCCAGGACCCTGGGATCATGACCCGAGATGAAGGCAGACACTTAACTGACTGAGCCATCCAGGCGTCCTGTTGGTCTTTTAAAAGAACCAGCTTCTAGTTTCATTGATATGTTCTATTGTTTGTTTTTTTTTTTTTTGAGTTCCTATATAATTTATTTCTGCTCTGATCTTTATTATTTCCTTTCTTCTGCTGGCTTTGGTTTCTGTGTGTTTTTCCTTTTCTAACTCCTGTAGGTGTAAGATTAGATTGAGATTTTTCTTGCTTCTTGAGGTGGGCCTATATTGCTATAAACTTCCCTCTTAGAACTGCTTTGGCTGCATCCCAAATATTTTGGACTGTTGTGTTTTCATTTTCACTTGTTTCCATGTATTTTTAATTTCCTCTTCAATTTCTTGGTTGACCCATTCACTGTCTAGTAGCATGTTATTTAATCTCCAAGTGTTTATGCCCTTTCCAGATTTCTTATTACAGCTGAATTTTAGTTTCAAAGCATTGTGGTCAGAAAAGATGCATGGTATGACTTTGATCTTTTTGAATGTGTTGAGACTTGTTTTGTAGACTAATATATGATCTATTCTTGAGGATGTTCTATGTGTACTTGAAAAGAATGTGTAGTCTGCTGTTTTAGGGTGGAATGTTCTGAATTTATCTGTTAAATCCATCTGGTCCAGTGTGTCATTCAAAGCTAGTTTCCTTGTTGATTTTCTCTTTGGATGATCTGTCCGTTGATGTAAGTGGGGTGTTCAAGTCCCCTACTATTATTGTATTACTATCCATTAGTTCCTCTATGTTTGTTATTAACTTTTATGCATTTGGGTGTTCCCATGTTGGGTGCATAAATATTTGTAATTGTTATATCTTCTTGTTGGATTGTCCTCTTTATTGTTATATAGCATCCTTCTTTGTCTCTTGTTACAGTCTTTGTTTTAAAGTCTATTTTATCCAATATAAGTATTGCTACTCCAGCTTTCTTTTGATATCCATTTGCATAATTATTGTTTCTCCATCCCCTCACTTTCACTCTGCATATACCTTTAGGTCTGAAATGAATCTCTTATAGGTAGCATATAGATGGGTCTTGTTTTTTTATCCCTTCCATCACCTTGTGTCTTTTGATTGGAGCATTTAGTCCATTTACATTACTTTGGATGGACTAAATGCCATTCACATTCAAAGTAATTATTGGTAGGTATTTATTGACATTTTCTTACTTGTTTTGTGGTTGTTTTTGTAGTTCTTCTCTCATCCTTTCTTTTCTTGCTCTTTTCTCTGATGGTTTGCTGGCATTCTTTAGTGATATACTTGTATTTCTTTCTCTTTATTTTTTGAGTGTCTATTACTGGTTTTTGATTTGTGGTTACCCTTAGGTTTGTATATGACATCTTCTGTCTGTATTAAGTTGATGGTCACTTAAGTATGAACCTATTCTTTACTTCTCTCCCCTCTGCATTTTAGGTATATGGTGTCTTATCTTACATCAAAAGAACTCACAAAGTGAATTCTTTGGCTGATTTTTATAGATATACTTATTTTTTCTGCTTTTGTGCTTCCTACTTTACTTTTACTTATGGTCTTTCCTTTCCGCTCAAACAGTCCCCTTTAACATTTCTTGTAGGGCTGGTTTAGTGGTCATGAACTCCTTTAGCTTTTGTTTGTCTGGTAAACTCCTTATCTCTCTTAATTCTGAAAGATAAGATAGTGGCTATCCTTGTAAAGATTAGAAAGGAGTAAGAGGAGAGTTTTCTAGGGTTTGTGGAAGTTCTGTTTCTGGATTTGGGTGCTGGCTATATGTTATATTCAGTTTGTAAAAAGATTTATTGAGCAGTCCACTTATGTGTATTTTTAATGTATATTATTTTCAATAGAAAGTTTTTAAAAGTTCATGTACTCAGTCTTGCAAATACTTAAAAATTGACAGAGTGAAAAAAATCCTAATATGTTACAAAGATAAACAACCAAAATGACTTATTGCAACGTTTCTCTTCAGCAGTTTCCATCAGAAAGTTAGATTCCTATTCAAAGTAAACAGGTAGGGATGGTAAAATAAAAGGCAGAGAAAAACAATTGTTTTTGAAGTCCATAACTGATTTTCAGTAGACCCACTTAAATTGTGTTTTAGATCTTTGGTACTGTACTTATTTTACTTGTTGATGTTTATCTCAAGAATGTGATAGGCCAAATGGCTGTATTTGTGAAAGTGCTTTCCGATGTTTGCTAAAACACATTGGAAAAGCCAACATAATAGCACTATAGCTTTTTATAGATCATAAAAGAAACAAATAAGGCCTTGGGGGTCCTGGGTGGCTCAGTCGTTAAGTGTCTGCCTTTGGCTCAAGTCATGATCCCAGGGTCCTGGGATCGAGCCCCGCATCAGGCTCCCTGCTCAGCAGGAAGCCTGCTTCTCCCTCTCCCACTCCCCCTGCTTATGTTCCCTCTCGCTGTGTCTCTCTCAAATAAATAAATAAAACCTCAAAAAAAAAACAAAAACAAATAAAACCTCCTAAAAGTATATTTGAAGCTTCATAGATCCTAGTCAGGAAATGGAATTATTTAATGTTTCAATAAAGCCATGGGACCATCCTTTCATGTACCATAAGTATCGCGCCAGCTGCCTACTTTTAATATCAATGAGAAGAGGATGGATAGAATTTTCACACCTGTAATTTGTGTTGGAAACAATAAAAGATACATGAACATTTTCTACAGATCCCTTTGACCTATTTAATAAAATAACAGAATCCAAAATTATGAAAATTTTTTAAAAAGCTCTTGAGTAACTGAGGGACTTACTGTGGCAGGTGTGTTGGTCAATAGGGTGAGCATGATATTACTCAGGGCTCTCAATGCCTGCCAAACTCCCTCTTCTGTTGTGGCTATTTTATATTCATGACCATTCTTCTTCCTTTCCTTATGTAATACAAAAAATCCACCACTTAATTCCTGATTCTGTTTGCTGGATAGAGAAGGCAGTTCATTAATACATCACTCAATTGTTTCTCGCTGCAGATGGGCTATGCATTGCTAGGCAGAGGTAAGGGCTCTCAGGAAAGCTTCCTTTACATTGATAGAAACAGGTGTTCTCTTTTAGCTGTCAAGTCAGCTCCCCTCCGAGAATCTCGGATAAGTGGCCCAAATTACATCTAAGAGGAAAATTCGCCCAAGCATAATTACTTTTCATCAGGGTGCCACAAATAACAAAAAGAACAGAACACTGGAAGTATATTGTAGTCTACTTAATCACCATCATTTTAAAAAGCTGATGTTGAATTCCTTACTTCAAGGCAAATTGTATAGCTTTGGTGGAAAACTAGGCATATTTTCTAAACACTAAATTATGTTTCTTCTAATTCACATTTGGCTAAGAAAAGCTGGCTAGTCTTTGTAAGCAACAGAATATAAGAGATAAGGTTTGCAGCTGCCATTTCAAACAGTGCGTTTTTTTTGTCTATTCTTTAATGGCTTCCTGTGTTTTTATTCATATTGAATGAATCTTCTTTATTTTTCTTGGTAGGATAAATTTCATCAGGGCTGCTGTCTATGCAGGATGTAGGCAGATGTCTTATATCACCTTGACCTTCCATCTCCTGTTGTCCCTCACCCCCACCCAAGAGCGGAACTTGTGGAGAGCAAGAGATTATTAATAGGGGTAGAAATAGTAAAGCTCTGCCCAGCGATAAACAATTATCTAGCACGTTGCCTAAGAAATCCTGGTCATCAGAATTTTAGATAGCATCTCTCTGCACTTAAGAGAAGTTCTAGAACTGAAAATCTTGGTTGAGGCATGATGGAAAATTTGAGACCAAAAAACCTGGTGTGTGACTACAAGCTCAACCGTTGATTAGATATGGGGAAGTTGCTTAAACCTTGCATGGCTTGGTTTATTCATCCATAAAATTAGGATAATAATACCTATCCTATAAGAATCAAAGAGCCTAAAAAAATTTTTTTTCCCTAGGGTTGTACTTGATTATTAGTAGTAATTATAAACAAAAGCTAATATTTTGGGGAGGGTATGTAGACTTTTGGGGAGATGGTGGGAGAAAGTGCCTGTCATACATTAGCACCTTCAACCAGGGTGAAGGGCTTCAAGTCACCTTCTGTTTTCCCAGTTGCATTCTGTTTGTTCCCCATCAGCAGCTCTTCTGTGATCCTTGCTGTTTATCCTTTCCAGCCAATTATGGAGAGCCTCCCACCCTCATAGCCGCTCTCTCTTTCCTTCCCACATTGATGAATGTTTCCTTTGGGTTGATGGACTAGAAATCCCATTCATAAAATCAGATTTGTCTTGATGATTAAGTTACTCTGGGCAGAGCTATTGGCTCCCCAATACATTACATACGTAAGGCGGGATCGGCAGGCTTTTCTGTAAAGGGTTGGGCAGTATGTATTTTAGGCTTGCTGGGTCATATGGTTTCTGTTGCAGGTAGTCAGCTCTTTTGTTGTAATATGAAAGTAGATATAGACAATATGTTATCAAATGAGCATGGCAGTATTCGTTGAAACTGTATTTACAAACAGATGGTGAGCTGGGTTTGGTCCATGGGCCATAGTTTCCTGGGTCCCTAAGACATAGAGATGGATCACCCTGTACCAGCGTGTAAGGGACACAACAATCATGCAGTGAGGCTTTCCTGAAAATGTGCTCTCTAGAGCATCTAACCTTAACTGGCCAAATATATTTTTGAAATGCTACATGATTTTTCCCCTTCTTAGAGGTTCACCAATGCCTTAATACACTAAAGGCCCTGACTTTTTTCGGGGGTGTACCACGAGTAATAGGAATGATAACTAATGCTTTCATAGTGCTTACTATGTGCCTGGAATGGTTCTAAATGCTCTGACATGTATTATTTCAACTAATCTCCCTGTGAGATGTAGAGTATTGTTAATGCCGTTTTATAGTTGATGAAACTGAGGCACTGGCAGGTTAATAATCTGCCCAAGGTATAACAGAATTAGTGGAGCTGGGGTTCAAAGATAGGCAGCCTGGCTCCAGAGTCTGTGCCGTTGGCCACCGTCACCTCCATGTAACATCTGGGCATCGATGTGCAGTAAGTACCATGTGAGCTGGGAAGGTGCTTCTTTACTCTAGTTCTCTCAGTTTACACATTAGAAAATTGAGGTCTAGAGAGATTCCAGTGACTTTGCAGGGTCACAAGCATAATTAATAACTGAGATAATTTTACAAATCAATTAAATCACTGCTTGTCACTTGAAGAAATGCTTAAATTAATCCTTTATAAAGACAGAAAATCCTTTTAAAAATGAGTAATCACCTCTAATTTCCTTTTTCCAATTCAGGTTTTTATAGCCAGTTCCATTTCAGTGGGGTAAATGTTTGATTTTTAAAAGGTGGAATTATTTCCACTTTAAAAAAAAATAGGATACGCAGATCTTAAATCTCCAACTCTCACCTCTGTCTCAGGCTCTCAATTAGTGTTCCCAAGACTCCGAGCACATCAAAATCACTTGGGGTCCTTGGAAAAAATGATGCTGAGCTGCACCCCACCACCTTAGAAATTTTTTTTTTTTTAAAGATTTATTTATTTATTTTAGAGAGACAGAGAGAGAGAGAGAGCAGGTGTTGGGGAGGGACGGGGGGGAGAATCTTCAAGCAGACTCCCCACTGAGTGCAGAGCGCGCTGTGGGGCTCGATCCCACCACCCTGAGATCATGACCTGAGCCAAAGGCAGCCACTTAACTGACTGAGTCACCCAGGTGCCCCCAAAATTCTGTTTTAATTGAGGATCTGGCCTAAGTATTTCTAAAGATGTCTCCAAGAGATTCTAGTATTGTATCCAGGCTTGCGAATCACTGCTCTAGAATCACATTTGTTATTGTCTGCTAAGTTTGTCCACCTACATTAACAGCTAACATTTAAAATACTACATGGAATAAAATAAAACTTATGTGGGCCATGGGTTATAATTTATAAAGTTGTGACCACATTCCAGGTGTGAGTGGAACTTTATTATTGCAGATAATTTGTGCTGGTGGCTATAATCTTCAATCAGTTTTATGTGAGTGGGACCTTTAGATTGACATGCATAACTGCAGAACCAGACTAACTCAAAACTCAAGGATTCTCATGGGTTGCTACAAGTCTGTATGGCTCAAATAGAGGCTGTTCTCTACCTTTTATGTGGATGTTTAATGCCTGGGACTTACGGTAGAAGAAACAAGTATTTTGGAGGATTAGTTTTCGCCACCATTCTTCAACTACTTACAAATGTAATCATTTATGATAGAAGACTTTAGAGAAGAAATCATGTATAGTAGAGGAGTTTAGCATAGAAATAGACCATCTATGAGATCAAATGGGATTGAAATTATCAGGATTTGAGATGGTCTAACTACTTTCAAACACTAAATTTGTCTTTAAGTTTTCTGGCAGTAAAGGCAAAAAAGGTAACATGTTAAGGGACATAGTTTTATATTTTGGCTAAAAACAGCTTCCACATTACAGAGAAAATTGTTATTTTTGAACTGATTTCAACCAGTAATTTAATACATATATTTTTGGGATAACACAGTAAAATATCTTTACCACAGTTTTGCAAAAGTCAGAAACGCTGATCAATTGATGATAGTTGAATAAATCCTCATATGGTTGAATGAACCAAATATCGTAAGTAAAGACATTTCTATAGTTGTTCATTCACTCATTCATTTATTCATTCAGTCACCTGTTTGCTTTTAATTGCTAACAATGTACTGGATACACTGTTAAGTTCTGGGAATATGGCGCTCAATAAGATCATTCTTGTTCTCAAGCAGCTCACAGTGTAGAGGAGGAAATGCTCAGTACAACCAACATTTCAGAGTGAGAGTCCAGAGCTGGAAATAGAGGTGTGCGGTCATTTATTTATGTTATGGCGACACAAAGAAGGAGGACCTAAGTGAGATTATGGGCAATCAGAGAAGACTGAATAGGCTTAATCAGATAGATGAGCACTGAAAATGCATTTTAAAAGGAAGAACATAAGGTTAAGCAGCAGGGAAAGAATACAGGGCATTAAGGAGAATTACAAATATCTCTCCTAAATTGGAGGATGGGGTTCACTTGGGGATGTGGAATCAGAGATGGATGTAGGGGTCAGATTCCAAAGATCAGACGAAAGGCTTATAGACTTTGTATAAAAGTGATGGATAGGCACCTGACTGTTTTAGGAAGGGGAGTCACATGATCAGATTTCTGTTTTAGAAAGATTACTGTAGCTACAGTGTGGAAGGGAGACAGACTGGGAGGTCACTTAGGAGGCTGTTGGTGTAATTCACTTCGTAAGTGTTGAAGATCTGAAGGGAAGCAATGCTAATGTAGACTAGGGGATAATGTAGAATAGCTAATATAGACCGCTATTTAGGAGATTGACTTCTATGGGTTAATGACTGTAAGAAGGGGAAGAGAGAAGAATTAAGTAAAGTTTCCTGGCTTAGATGATTGGGCAGCTGTGGGATAATTTACAGAGATCAAGAACACCAGAGGAAAATTAGGTTTTCGGGTAGGGAGCAAAGAGTGGAAGATGGTGAAGATGAGTTCATTTGGTGCTTATGGGACATTGAATGGAGAATTCCAGTAGGGCATTGAGGTCTGAGCTGGAGGCATAGTTTTGGAATTTATCAGCATGTAGATGACAGTTATAGGTGGCAGTGTATATTTGGGAGATGACTTACAGTCTGGAACTATGAGAAACACTCACACTTAAGAGGACACAGGGCTTATGAAGGAGACAGAAACATTAGTAAAAATAAACTGGGTGTATGTGTGGTAATGGAAGTGATCAATAGGATACATGCTACCACCTAGGGATGTAATCTGGAACAGAGATGGAACTGAGATAGGAATACATTAAACTGTCTGTTGAGTATCAGTTGTGCTGGATGGGACTTGAGAGTGTTGGCTCTCTGACACTCGACTGAATTCTCTTAATGGGAGCCTGTGGTTGGTTCATATTGTTTAAGGGACATATGCTTTAGATATCAGATATATTTCAAAAGTTTGAGATCCTAACATTTCTCCATACACTTAAGCCCATTTGTGAGTGCAGAATAAATATCTTCAAAAGTCTTGAAGAAATCGAAACACTTGCATAGCACAAGATGGAAACGACAATGTCCTGGGCTATGAAACATGGAAGAGACAGTTTTAGCTTAAAAAAATTAAGGCTGATTTCTACCAATTAAGCACTTCAATGAGTGCTCAGTGGAATGGATGATCTTAAATAAAACTCTATTGGGAAGGTCTTGCCGGAACAAATTAGCTGCCGATAAGAGCACCATGTAACTGAATGCACTCTCTCCATGACTAGGTTGTTGAAGATTACCAATTTAAATATGACAGTTTTGGTTGGGGTATGATAGGGACTTAGCCTGTTTGTGAATTGTATTAGACTACATGTCTGTTTTTTTTTCAATTTTTTATTGTTATGTTAATCACCATATATTACATCATTTTAGACTACATGTCTGTTTAAGACCTCTCCTAGTTAGGGATAACATAAGGAGATGAAGTATCACTAATTCCTGGCCTCTTTTCCCATAGCTATGGATCTTCAGGATCTCTGGGTAACTTAAAACAGAGGCCTTTTTGATTTGCATTATCTTTAGGAGGGTTTACTGGCTACCGTGACTTCTCTCTATACATTGTGAAATATACTGTATGTGCCCTGACTTCAGGCTGAATGAAAGAAGCAAAACGTCCCAGGGCTTTTGTAGGTCTCAGTATTGGAATGTTTGTGGTTTAACATCTCTCCTGGTCTTACCATCCTAACTACTAAAATCTCAAAGGGGAAGAGGAGGTGTTTTTTGTTTGTCCTTCTGGAACCTTACCTAATTTCTAACACCTCTTGCTGCAACACTGCTAATGGCATCAGAGTTTTCAACCATTTAATTCCCTTGATGCCCTATAAATTTCAAGTCTTATGTGAATTTTCCCTGATTTTCAGCATCTACATGTAAAAAAGTCTCCAACTACATTTTAAAAAGATAACACAAAAGGAAATTTTAGGTCTCTATCATGAAGCCGATGAGCACTATAAAAAAGGAGAAAAGAGAAATGTTTTAGAGCCAAGGAAGGTTGTTACATAAGACAGTCATTTGGCTTCTTGCAGGCTCTTCTCTGGAAAATCAAGAAAGAGGACTGAATGTCATTTTAAAATGTTCCATAATTAGAATTAAAAAAAATAACATTCTCTCTGCATGGTTAATATTAGGCCTCTAATACTAGTATCAGTAGTAGAGATAAAATGCTTGTCTTTCTGTTTGTTCTAGCAGGACAATCTTCTTTTACTTATCAGTGTGCCTGAGTACTGAAGTCCTGAGTACTGAACTGCAGTGAACTGTTGTGATGTATAATAAAATAATGATAGTATTTAGGTCAAATACCATTAGTAGAGTACTTCTTGCTACAAGGGAGCTTGTAAAAATGCAGAATCTTAGGCTCCATCCCAGATTTACTGAATCACTGTCTGCATCTTAAGATGATCCCTAGATGATGTGTCTCCACATTAATATTTGAGAAGCTCTGGTTTAGATGGATAATAATTGTACAACTATCCCACACTTTTTTTTGGTTAAGAAAACTATAGTGAAAACACCTATTGTGTTCCAAGTACTGAATAGAATTTTTTTTCATACTAGAAATTCTCTGTATTTTAATTAATGATTGGTTGGCATTGAAGAATTACTGTAGAAAAGAAGAAAAATGAGTTTTTTTCATTTGCTGTCATGTGTTCTAAATTCCCTTTTTGTTGTTGTTCTAGAGCTGAAATAAAGACCTGCAGGTATAAAAAATAAATTTTAATAATATCTCTTTAGTGAATTGATTAAATAAATAAGTTTCCTGTGTACCACTTGGTCTACAGTGGATATTTCCTTGAAATGAGATAAATCTAGTTGATAGTCAACTTATCCTGCATACAAAGTTCTTACATCAATAAAACCCCTATGGTATTAACATTTCTATAATGGATATAATGATTTGTGTGGAAAACTGAAAAGAAGTTTGAATAGTTTGATATCATCAAGCCTTTAAGCATATGGATGCCATAAGCATGATGCGTGGTATATAAAATGTTGGTTACTCTGAAACTTGTAAAAATACATAGTAAATAAACTTAGAGAGCTACAGGCTTCACTGAAGGCAGACCTGGCTAAGAAACTGTAGATTATAATATCACATTAGTAAACTTAGAGTCATTTTTTGAATTTTCACTTTCTCTCTACTCTTTCATCTTATTAATGTGCATCCTGCTGGTTCCACCACTAAAGTATATTTTGAGTTAATCCACTTTTCTCTATCTGCACCAGTAACTATTCCAAGCCATCACTCTCCCAAAGGTCTTCCCTTTTCCTCTATAGTTTCCTGTTCTATCTTCTGCCCAATCCATTTTCTACTAACAGCTAGAGTCACCCTTTAAAAATGCTAAAACAAGTCCATGTAACTCCTCCACTTAAAACCTCTCACTGCTTTTTCATTGCACTTGTAGTGTTATGCAAATTCCCTAGCAGGTCAGTAAGGACTCACAGGGTCTTCTCAATCTAACTCATGCCATGCCCCTTTCTTGCTCTTTCTGGGCTTCTCTCAGTTCCTAAAGTCTACCTCACTCTTTCTCACCATAAGAATCTTGAATGTCTCACTCTTTTTGCCACATCAGGTCTTGGTTTTAATGTCACCTTTTTAGGGAGGACCTTCCTCAGTGTCTTATCTAAAGTCTGGCTTTCCTGTGATTCTCTATTTTAACTCCCTGTTTGTGTCCTCAGTAGCACATTACAAGTAAGTATTATACATTTTGCATATTTATTTGCTCACTGCCTGTCTTCCTCAAAGAATGCAGGCTTACATGAGGGCATACCTTGACTGTCTTGCTCACCGTTGGTTGTTGAGTGCCTGGCAAAAAGGAGGCATCGTTACCTATTTGTTAAATAGATGGAATGACTTTAAAACAAATACAGGAAAAAATCTTACATTTAATTTTTAATTACTTCCTTGATCTTCAGTGGTTACTAGTTCATTATGCAAGTGATTAATTTTAAACAAATCCTTTCAAGTTCATTATGTGAGAACATATTAAACATGACATTTTGCTCTTTCAAGGGGTGCTCAGCATTGCAAACAAAATTAACATGCCAAGAGACAGAACATTTTGTTGAAATTTGTATCACAGTAACCAACTGAGGCTGCTTAGCCTAGTTATTTGCCTCAATCTTTGTGTTACCTTGACTGACTAAGAAAGTGAAGTGTGACAGTTGCCTTATTTATTGCTATAATCTGTCAGTGTGGCATATAAACCAGATTTCAGGGCAACAAAGGCTCAAAACCAAGAAAGCCAAAGTCTCTTGGACTCAGAATCTTCTTCTTCTTCTTTTTTTTTTTTGTTAAAGACTTTATTTATTTATTTATTATTTATTTATTTGCA
This sequence comes from Callorhinus ursinus, assembly GCF_003265705.2. Lineage (NCBI taxonomy): Eukaryota > Metazoa > Chordata > Mammalia > Carnivora > Otariidae > Callorhinus > Callorhinus ursinus. Next base: position 60,483,547 of record NW_027397068.1, on the reverse strand, counting down.
AGAGAACGAGACAGAGAGCATGAGTAGGGTGAGGGGCAGAGGGAGAAGCAGACCCCCCACGGAGCAGGGAGCCTGACGAGGGACTTGATCCTGGGACTCTGGGATCATGACCGAGCCTAAGGCAGACGCTTCACTGACTGAACCACGCTTGGACTCAGAATCTTAACAGGTTGTGAGTCTGAAGACTGTGCTCTTATACATTTCAGGTGATTCTCCGTTGAGATCCATTCCCTGAAAGCCAAGCAAACAGGCCCAAGACTGTATTGTATTTATGAAAACTAGGTATCTAGTTCTAAAGAACTTTAGAACTGAGCCATTAGATTAAGAAGGAAACCCAAATAGCACAACCAGGGGCCTTATGATCTTGTCTGCCATGTTGGAGATGCTCAAGTGATGGACTGAAGGGCATGAGTCAAGGAATGAGAATGGGTAGTACTATTGTATAGGAGGACAGCTGGGGTGCCACAAGCTAAAGCTAACTGTAGAATTTCAGAGATCAGGATGAAAGGTGAAAAATATCTATTAAAATGTTTTACTTTAAGTATACCTGATTTATGGATATTTGAAGAATCTGGATAGTTGAATGTATATATTGTAAGTGAATGTTTAGACTTTGTATTAGTTTTCTGGGGCTGCTCTAACAAAGTACCATGAACTGGGGTGGTTTTTAAACAACAGAAAATTATTGTTTCAGTTCTGGAGGCTAAAAGTTCAGGATCAATGTGTCTACAGGGTTGATTCATTCTGAGGGCTTTGAGAGAAGGATCTGTTCTAAGCCCTTCTCCTTGCCTTGTAGACAACTGCCTTCTTTTATCTTCACATCATCTTCTCTCTCTATGTGTCTGTGTCCAGATTTCCCCTTATAAGAATAACAGGCATACCGGACCCTAATGGCTTCATTTTAACTTGATTGCCTCTTTAGGGACCCTGTCTCCAAGTGAGGTGACATCTAAGGTGTTGGTTGGGGGTTAGGACTTCACCATGGAAATCTTGGGGAAACTCAAGTCAATCCATAACAGACCTTAATAATTATTATATGGCATTTTAAATATAGAAAATAAAAACATATGACAAAAATATTTGCTTCATGTGGCTATAAACTACATAGCACATCCAAAAAAACCCCTAAGAAACTTAAGTGTACCTGTAGAAATTAGCATGTGCTCTCTATATACTATAGTCTATAACCTATAAGCAAACTATAATAAAACTTTTTTAAATAAAGAAGTTAGTATCACTCTCTAAATTGAAATTTGTCTTTGTGCAGTCATTCAGCCTTAACTGGAGTCTTTGGGGTAGAAGTTTGGTATTAATAACATAACACTCAACACTAGAGGGCAGATTTTTAGCAGAAGGAGTTACATGTGCTAATGAAGCTTGGAGCTTACTGGAGGTTGATTTTAACGTTTCTCTTGCTTTCCCACTAATGAGATCTAAATGATAGGACTGATAGACTTTTTTTTCTTTACCCATTATTTAAAAGCCAGATCACATTTTAATTTCACATTGAATTGCCCATAAAATATTAAATAAGGTAAATGCAACAAAATTATCCAACTTAGAAAATGCGCTAATCATTTTCTTTTTTTAACTCCTGAATCATTAGCTGGGTTTTATAAAGAACCTCAGCAAAATCCATTTTCTCCCTCTGAAACGGTGCTGTGTCTTTATGGCCAAACAGAAGGCACTGCCTTTATTTTTTTATTTTTATTTTTATTTATTTTTTTAAAGATTTTATTTATTATTTATTTGAGAGAGAGAGAATGAGAGATAGAGAGCATGAGAGGGAACAGCATCAGAGGGAGAAGCAGGGAGTCCGATGTGGGACTTGATCCCGGGACTCCAGGATCATGACCTGAGCCGAAGGCAGTCGCTTAACCAACTGAGCCACCCAGGCGCCCAAGGCACTGGCTTTAATAGTTGTGGTCTCTTGAGGTGATAAGAAATAAACAAATCCTATGTTCATACATTGATCCCATCATCCCATGTTTCCTAACTATTTTTTCTTATGGACAAAATATAATGCTAATTTTCACCTTCAGGAAGAGGTTATTCTGCCATTTTTCAAGGCCATTAGTGATGGAACTTGAGATGTGGAGTCCATACAACTGGCTTATTTGCTGATATCTTCTGTTTTTCCTATGCCCCCTCCTCCTGTCAAAATCCAGTGGTATTTTCTGCAAAGTGCTTGGATGCTCATTCGGGCTGATGTACTCATTTTTGCCAGTAAGGCCCCCTTTGACTGACAGCAGAGATGGAACAAGCGGGCGCTGATTCATACACTTCACTTGCTGTTGTAACAGGGGCCCTGGCCTGACAGGTGAAGCGAACGTTGTAGTATTGTGATGTGATTACCTGGAACCACAAATCCAGATTCACCCAAATGAGTGAAATTGATTTTGATTTGCAGTCCAACAAAGGTTCCAGAATATCAGCCATCCATCCACCACCACAACATTCACCAACCCCCCCTGCCCCCGGTCTTTAGCTAAGTTGTAACATTACTAGGATGGATTTTATTTAAATACAATTTTGTTGAATCATGGTGGCAGTAGTCAAAGCTCAAATGAATAAACCTTTTATTTGCAAAAGTACATTGGTTTTTTTGCCAAAGTACGTTCTTAATGAATGTTGCTATATTAAATACTTGTCATGACTCAGAAGTAGATTTAGTTTTGACTTTTTGGAAGATGCTACCTATTAAACACATAGACATACATCCTCATAGCTACTCTTTCCTAACAGTTTCCCATTCCCCACTTTCTGTCTGGGGATCATTTTTAGTCTTGAAAGTATTTTTGGAGAATGGTAGGGACTTAACTCTTATATGTGTGTGTAGGGCTGAGCAATCCATGCCCTTTCATTGCCATATTTTTTGGTGCATTAAAAGGTATTGAGATCTCTATACTAACTTTCTACATATTTATTGGGATCGGCCAGGCTAGTGGTTTTGGAATCTGGTTGCATATGGAATATATAAAACCTGGTTAATTTCTTGAAAAAAAAATCCACAGAATCATAGACCTAATTCCACAGACACTTAATGACTGACTACCTCTGGACTAGATGTTGGTAATACAAGTTTTTATAAAAACTCATGTGGCTTGAATGCAAAGTCAGGTTTGGGAACTTCTGGGTTGATTGTCAATACCCGTTAGATGCAGTGGTTTCTCCTGACCTTTTCAGATGATCTGTAGTTGAGCTGCCAGAAATCTGATGTAACTCATGACCAATAGTAAGCTATTCATAAAGTACTAATTCTCTGGAAGTTTTACAGGGTAATTTATAATATAATTGTGATCTATTTATTTCTTAATTTCATTATTATATCTTTGAAGTTTTGAATGTCTTGCATCAAAACTACCTTTACAGAGGATTTTTATTCCCTAAATCCCATATTTCAACAAGCTTCTTTTTACCTTAAAAAAATCCTGATTTTTAAAATTGTTTAAAGTGTCATTAATGCCGAGAGAAGATTAAAAGATGAGATGAGTAAAACTTGATTTTTAATGGTGTCAAATCATTCTCTTTTGAGTGGGTAAGTAAAAGTCTAATTACTGTTTAGAAAGTACATCATGCATCCTATTACCTCCAATGTATCATGTAACTAGAAATATACAACCTATTAATAGAGACAACAAGCTGAAATAAGATGCATATAAAGGGCACTTTGGCTGTCTAATGAAGCAGGATCCATTGATTTGTGTGTTTCCAACAAACTCAGTCCTCTGGCTCCACATCTCATATAACGATTCAGTACCATTTACTTTATAACTTTAATTCTCTATTCTTCAACACAGCACTTGTTTCAAAATTTATCTTTAGTGATCTACCTCCTAGATGCAGCACATCTTGCTTAAAAAATCAGGAATTTAAGAATTTATACTCATTTCTTAAATATGGACTCTGACTTGTGGCACTTCTAGAGGAAGAATTGTTATCAAAAAGTTAGAAATACCTGATTCAGAAGCTAGTGTTGATGTGTGTGTGGGAATGTATAAGTGTGTATTCCAAGGGCTTATTTCCATTAGAAACTTGATGTGGGGAAAGGTACCAACTTTGGGCCTGTTTACCTTTGACTTGTTCTGAGTTTCCTGAGGTCCTGGTTAAAATACACTTGAAGACCAGGGCTGAATGAGATGGTAGAGTAACACCTCCCCCCCCCCCCCCCCCGTAACACAGTGTGATTCTATATACTGACTCTGGCTTGGCATTCTGATTTCTTATTTTGTATGATTTGCTCTTTGTATATCTCTAGGCACTATTCTTTTGTCTATATTCAGATCTTGCATGCAGACACTTATTTTGGCATTTATTCTCTAGCTGCATACTAAGTGCTATGCCCTCAAAGAGTGCAATATTCCGGAGAACTCTGGGTAACGTTTGGAATTTAGCTTGCCTGTCCTGAACATTCATTTTAATATTTTACCAGTCCACTTCAAAATTTTACCAGTAAAAATGCACTGTTGTTCAAAAGGTTATATTTCTTGGTTATTATCACTGGGGTGTCTACTGCCCTCTTTTCCAGCTTTGGAAACTTCAGTATGGTCTGTTCAACCCTGCAGCCCACCACTAGGATGACAGCCCACCACTGCTGCCCACTACGCCTCCCGCAGGGAACTGGAGAAGAAAGCTTTAAGGGACAATGGAACGAGGGATGGAGCATGTAGATAGAGCTGGTTCCTGCTGTCACTCAACAGCCAGAGGGAGGGGCCAGTGACCCAGCCTGTGTGTCCTTAACATTCTTGTGAAGACTGAATACTCAGCTAACAGTGTCCTGGTCAAGCACATCCCTTGAGCACTCTCCAGGTGTCCCTGCTAACGATTTTTCTGTCGGCCTCCTGGCCTCATGGGATATTTGAGAATTCTTTAGGGTCAAGAATAAAGTGAAAGGCCTTTGGATCCCATGCTCCTCTTCACAATACCATTAGGTTTTTTCTCTAACTATTCTCTTTATTTTAAATTTTGTTGCCTTTATTTTTTCCATAATCATCTTCAATAGCCCATAAGAAATGCCTAAGAACCTACTAGGCTTAGAGCCCAAGCAGCAATAAAAATTGGTTTATCTTCTGGAGGGTAAGTAGGATTCAAGTTTTAGGTGATGCTAGATCTTGAGAGATATTTTCATTGTGGATGGGTAATACCCATATTTGAGGATTAGTCACCTGGCTTTTTACATTAGCATTAACAATGACAACAACAGCCAAAAGGAAAGAAAAAAGAACCAAAACACAAAAGCAAGCTAGATTTCATTTAAGAAAATAGGATGTGTTCTAAACTCTGTAGCATTCTAATGAAGGATACACAGAACGATGGAAAATTATCTGAATAGTCAATACAATACAAAATAAATTACTAAAATAAGTAAATTATAACAAATAGACATAACTTGCATTTATTGTACATCCACTAATATCAGTCCTATTCAGATACCTTATTTATTTGTATTTACTTTCCATGAATTAGTTATTTTTAGACCCATTTTAGAGAGAAGACCACCAAAGGCTTAGAGATGATAAATAACTTGGCCTAATGTCAGACAGTTATTACCGAGTGCTTTTAAAATGATCATGTTATGATTGGCATTTTTTCTTGTGTTCAGTGCCCTTTCCATTACACACCACTTAAAATGTTGTAGTGCTATTCAGCTGTGTTATATTAGACTTTTGCTTCACTCTCTAGGTCTCTCTCATTCTATACATACGTACATACATACGTACATACATATTTAAAAATGTGATACAGAATACCATCTTATCATCAGAATGACATCACCAGTGAGCCACAAACTGTCAGATATGTTGGTCTTATTCCTGCCCCATATTCCCTTTCTTCTTACATAGAGTAAGGAGTTCTATTCCACTTCTATTCTCCTAAACAAGACTTCTTAATCACAGCATTATTGCATTTTGGTCTTGATAATCCTTTGTTGTGGGAGCTGTCCTGTGCATTGTAGGATGTTTAGCAAAGTCCCCGGTCTCAATCTATGAGGTGCCATCAGCACCACCCAGCATCATCATCTAAAATGCCTCCATAATCATTGCCAAATAGCCCTTGGGAAACAAATTTGTCCCCAACTGAGAAGGACTGCTTTAAGCTCAGTATGAAAGTAACTTTATAAAAGTGTAGTCCCTCTGCTCAACTTCTTTCCTGCGCATTAGGGACTTTAAGGAATTAATTATTTAGGCACTGTATTAGAACAAGTCAGATTACCCTGTGGGAACAAACAATGGCTTAATGCAACGAGCCATTGGCTCTCCAGGGCAGCTGGCCTTCCAAGGTAGCTTACCATTCGAAGCTACTTCAGTCTTCCAGTAGCTCAGTATCCACATGTGTTTCCGTGATCCTCACAGCAGCGAAAGACAGAGCATAGAGCATTGTGCACAAGGTCTTAAATATGTCCCTCTGGAAGGGACACGTGTTACTTCAGCTTACTTCAGCTGTCGATACTTTCTATCGACAAAAGTAAGTCAGGAGCTCGAACTTTCAGGCAGAGAAGTAGTTTAGTCATCCATGCTTGAAAGAGGGTAACTGGGAACACTGGTGAGCATCAAGTGATGTTTGCCATCATCATTTATGAACTGTTGTCTGAATGCTTTATATTGAACCTAGTAAAGTTCTAGGTGACATGATTCAGATAAAGTTGAAACAGAGTATTCGTTCTGGAGGAACCCATTAGTTCTGGAGAGGATGTACATGTGTGAAATAATCAGTGAGCAAGACAATATATACTACATGCAATAAATTATAATAATGTACATTACATTTATATATTATTTGGAAAATATTTGCATTTTTATGATGTTTGCATGATATGTCTTTCGGATTCTGGGACCCAATTCCAGTATGTGTGGCGTGAGGCGATTTCCCCATACATCCAACTAATTTTCTGGAGAACAGCTTGGTGTCTTAATTCTGACACTATCTACCTGGAGATATCATCAGCTTCTGCAAGTTAAGAGTTAAGTCCTATAAGATGCTCCCCCCACTCTTCACTTCAGATGCCACGTGCAAATGAAGGTGGTTACCCGTGCTTCTGAAGGACTGGCTATAAATCAGAGGTACTCTGACCCTTTCCAATTTTGGGTTTTGATTAATTTGCTAGAGCAGTTCCTAGAACTCAGGAAACCTTTTACTAGATTACTGGCTTATTTTAAGAGGTATAACTCAGGAACAGTCAGACAGCATAGATGCATAGGGCAAGGAACATGGGAAATGGCATAGAGCTTCTGGACCCGCTTGGGTAGCCCCACTCTTCCTGCATTACCAGCCTGGTGATGGATGGAATCGTGACCTTTTGGGTTTTGTGGAAGCTTCATTACATAGGGATGATTGATTAAATCATTGGCAATTGGCGATTGGTTCAACCTTCAGCTCTCTCTTTTCCCAGAAGCCGAGGGGTGGGTGGAAGTTTCTGTCCTCTAGTCACAAAGTTGGTTCCCCTGCCAACCAGCCCAGGGTGGGTGCTGTCCGAAGTTACCTAATTAACATAACAAAAGCCACTTTTAGGGCTTTTATCACTCAGGAAACTGTGCTGGAAACTGAGATGAAGACCAAATACATATTTCTTATTATAAATCATAATATCACAGTATGTCTATCTATTGTTTTTTTTCTTAATGTCCAATAAAATTTCATAAATCTTTCTGGTTAAATGTATTCCTAGATGTTTTATAATTTTCTTTCTATTTTTGAATGAGATTCATCTCCACTGCCCCATTTTTACCTGGCTTTTGTGAGTACATAGAAGAGCTGTTTGATTATTGTACATTTTCCCTCATCCAGATATCTTAATACTTTTAATACTTGCATAGCTTTTGTAATTGAATCTTTTAGGGAGTGGTTCTCAAGGTTTTGCACTGAACGAGCAGCATCAGTATTGCCTGGGAACTTGTTAGAAGTCCAAATTCTTGGACTCTCAACCCAGATCTACTGACTCAAAAACTTTGAGGGTGGGGTCCAGCCTTTGGGATATTACATAGAGAAACATGCTTGAAAAAAATATGAACATTTTCTTTCTTTTTTTCCAGTTAGTTCTATTTCTTCTTAGAGCATTAGATGAAACATATAGGACAATGTTGGGTACTAATGGATATAAGCTTGACTTTGATTTTGTTTAAAAGAAGATTGTTGTTTGCTAGCTTCTTGTGTTTAAAAGTTTTCCTACTATTTGAAATTTTTATGTAGAGTTTTAAACAGGAACAATGGCTGATTTTGGCAAATGAATTGACTGATATAATCATTGAAGTTTTGCCTTTAACTTGTTAGTGTTTGAAATATGTTGAGTTTCCTAATGTTGAACCACATATACATTCAAAGAATAAATTCAACTTATTTTAATATGTTGCAAGATTTGTCTTGCTAATGCTTATTTCCTAGCATTTTAGTTAATAGAATTATTTCCCTAAAAATGACACCACCAGTATTTTTTCTTTCAATAATATTGTTATTATATCACTAATATTATTACACCATCTAATATTGTTACTGCAGTTTTTCCTGTGCCAGATTTAAAGGTTAATTGCATTTTATTACACCGTGTTTTCTGCAGCTCCTCAGAGCTCAAGCCATGACAATAACAATAATAATATTTGCCTTTATATATTCTCATTAGAATTCTACCAAATATCTGGCTGGGTAGCTGCCCTCGTCAAGTGGAACATATAACCATCAAACTGAAGCATGAATTGGGGATTACAGCTGTAATGAATTTCCAGACTGAATGGGATATTGTACAGAATTCCTCGGGCTGTAACCGCTACCCAGAACCCATGACACCAGACACCATGATTAAGCTCTATAGGGAAGAAGGCTTGGTCTACATCTGGATGCCGACACCAGATATGAGCACCGAAGGTAAGCATCAGAAGAATCTTTCTGGCTTCTTGTTGAATGTGTTTCAGAGAGGCCCTTACTGTCTGTCTGTCTGTCTGCCTATCTACCTACCTACATATCTTTCTGTCTATAAATGAATGACTTAAATATGAATGATAGAAATGGAATCAATATAAGGTTTTAGATTTAATATATTTAATGGATTTTGGCACATTGGCTAAGATTCTGTTTAACATGGCTCCTTTGATTTGTTTATTTATTAAACATATATTTTTCATGTATCTAATGTATATGTGGCATTATGCTGGCAGCTAGGAATAAGTGGTGAGGAAAAGCAGGCATAGGCCCTGTCCCCATGGAGCTAGTCCTAAGGGAAGACATGCATTCATCAAATGACCACAAATAGAAATTTACAACTATGATGACATTTTTGTTAGGAAGATACTGCTATGAGAGCATGCACAGGCAAATCACATATAGGAAGAGGGTCAAGGAAGGTTTGTTTGGGTATGTTTGAGCTTAAGTCCGAAGGTTAGAGGAGGTGAGGTGGGAGAGAGGCTCCCAGCAAGAGGGCTGCCAACTTGGGAAGTCTCTGCTGCAGGAGAATGTAGAGTGTCACAGGACCTACAAGTTGGCACTGTGGACAATGGATGGGAGATGGGCCCAGAGTGGATCTGGGGACCTCAGTTAGGGGGTTATGTGATAGTTGAAGCGGGAGAGCATGAGAGATGACACAGCTGGGAGCTGTGTGGCAATTGCGAGCCTGCAGTTCCAGCATGAGTACCAGCCGAGGATGTCTCTGTGAAGGGGCTTTATGACATGGGGGCTACTGGGGCAATGAAAGACAAATAAGGCATAGTTTTGACCTCCTAGCAAGAGGTGGTAAGAGAATTTCAAAACTTATTACAATACAGAGAAGAATGTGATGTGAGGAAGGAGTCAGGTGCTCCTGGTGGGTTATGGGGTGCTGGTGGGGGAGAGCACAGGGAGGCTGTATCCGTGTCATGTGGTATTTGAGGTGGACCTGGTTTTGACAGGTCAATGGCGAGGAAGGAAGGGCATGCCAGATGGAAGAAACAGCATGGTCAAGGCCCAAGGCATGGGGTTTTACAGGAATGCTCTGTGTTTCAGCTTGGTGGTCCAGTAGGGTGCTTGTGGGGCAAGGAATGGAAGAGCTAGAACCCTTACGCTACTAGTATCAACCAGATGTCAGCAGGGGGCAGCAGAGAGCTGTGGGAATGGCACAGACTCAGGGAGTTTGGTGAACTGCTGTTCTGGGGGGAAGGAAGGAAGGCAGTTGTGCCTAGTCAGAAACGTTTCTACCATCAGTCCTCTTCCCCCCCAAAGTACATAATGTATCAGACACTCTCTTCAGCGATTTCATGTCTTACCTCATTTAATTCTGACAACACTCCAGGCAGATGCAATCATCTCCATCTTGCAGAGGAAGAGACAGGTACAAAAATGTGAAGCAATGTGGTCAAGGTCGTCGGAAAAGAGACACAGCCTGGATTTCAGCACAGGCAGTCAGACTCAGAACATTGCTGCAGACACCTCTCCCTGCACGCTCCCCTGGGCTCTCTGTGCACATTCTACAGACCACCACACTTGTAGTCCCTTGTAGTCACGATCACCTGGAGTTAGACAAAGTCATGAGTGGCCAGGGAGGTAGCTGGTCTCCCCAGAGTCAACAGTCCAAGATGCAGGTGGGCACAGAAGATCTCAAGGATCCTAGGGAAACTGCACGTCGGCCACCTTGACTCTTTATGAATCTCAGGTGATTCCCAGGCTGGACTGAACCCTCACTGGGGAGGAGGTATAATTTTTATTCGTGAAGGAAGAGATGGTTTGGTTACTCCTGTTGGTAACACTGATCCAAAGAAACTTGTTGTAGCCATAAGAGCTCTGCTCGTTTCCAAGGGGAAAAAAAAATCGCTTTACTTGCACGAAAGATCTTGGTTGAATCTAGGCCCACTGTAGTTGTGTTAAAGTCTTTTTGGGGTCTCATCACAGCTACAACCGTGGAGGACCTTCCACACTGAGGAGGTTTGGCAGCACCTGTGACAGCAGAAGGAAAGTTCCTGGGTAGCTGTGTGATATCGAGCGGGCTAGTTCCTGCGTTTGGAAAATGGGGGTAATCATTTCTGCCTTATGGTATCAAAACAATAGAGTAAGATGATTGATAGGAAAGTGCTTTGTTTTTCCAGTTTCAAAACAGACAAGATTGTTAGGTTCATGTGCCTGTAGCTTCCAGAGAGCATTCTGATTTTTGTTTCCTTGCTTCTGATTTTATAGCATTGTTACCCGATAGGGTATAATGTGAGACAAAGCTCAGCACAGCTGACCTGCTAACTATGGCATGCATCCCGCTCCATCCCCGCACCGATAAGCTCAGGGCCCTGATGACCAATAGGCATTTGCTCAATAGTTTGGGGGTATGCAGAAGCCTGAGGGAAAACTCCATCCCCAAAGGCACACCGTAGTGGTGTTAAAACCTTTTTGGGGGTCCCAGGGTCACCAGGTCCCATCCCAGTCACAACAGTGGAGCACCTTCCACACTGAGGCAGTCTGGCAACCACCAGGACAGCAGAAGGAAAGCTCCCACCTGCAAAAGGCCGAACGCTAAGACTAAATGAAGGCTTCCTTTGGTTCAGCATGACCAGGGGAGTAATCAAAGGGTTAACGACCATTCCTGAGGCGCAGGGGATGTTCTGACCAATAGATTAATCTGTGTGGCTGACAATATTAGCACAATGAACATATAGATTAATTCAGCTGACTATTTTTGGAACGCTAGAGAAAAACCCATCTGGAAGTGTTTTGAGCTGTAGCATAATGCTGTCAGATAAAGGCTGAGAAAGAAGACAGTTTGTTAGGACTGACTGTCACCACCAGTTGTCACAGACCTGTTACAATCAATTGTACTATCGATCCTTACTCTTGTACATTTTGTCACATGCAGAGGAGTTAGTTAGGTTTTTTCTTTCCTTTTTTTGTTTTTTTTAATTTTGGTCTGTACCTTTCACCTGAGACGTGACAAATCTCCCAAATCTAGCACTCATCTGAAAAAAACCAAATCTGTTCATTAAAATTCTGTTTTCCTTCATAGGAAGTACTCAGATTGTGTTTTGACCTCTGGCAGGGCAGTGCTGGTGATAACAAATGGTCTGCCCTTGCCTCCCAAGTGAGGGCATGTGCTTCCCAGAGTCCTCAGCTACCCCTTTGTTGTCACACTCAGTTCTTCTCTGACTCAACACCGCGTTCAGCTCTGCCACGATGCTGACACTGACCTTGGAGCCAGGGCATGTGAGCTTGGGCCTCATTGCCACCGCCTAGCTCTGTGGTATCAAGTGGGCTAGTTCCTGCATTTGGAAAATGGGGTAATCATTTCTGCCTTACAGGATTATAACAATGGAACAAGTTGATTGACATGCAAGGGCTTTGAAAATCACAAAGTTGGGACTATATTTTTAGTCCCAAATTCTTAAGTTTCTATTGAAGGATGTACTAGATGATATGGACCTTATCTATATTACATTGCAAAGGTGGAAAAGGAGATATGCTCAAATAAAATAATAATATATTCAGCCATAAATCTGCCTGGAGTAAAAAAGGAAGGTGTGTATGTGTATGTATGTGTGTGTGTGTGCACATGCACGTGTGTGTATTTTGGAAAGGCTGAAAGTCGGTCCAGAAATAATTTCTTTCAAGGTCAACCTTAGGTAAAGGGCATCTTCAGGGCCTTTTCCATTCCTCTCCCTGAGTTCAGGTCCTAATGCCACAGGCTGTTCCCAGCATTTCCTTGTCCCTTTTCTCCCAATATTTGTTTGCTCAATGCATGCTTTCAAGAAGCTTTTAATCATTTCAGAGTTGCATTAGGCTGAAGGAGGTGTGGGCCACAAGTTAGATTAGAGGAGTCTAGTAGTGTCTCAGATCTAATCAGTATTATTGGATTTTGTTTCATTTTATTTTTTATTCATGCACTTAATGAATGCTTATTGAGCATCTACTGAGAGGTGAGGCCTGTTTTAAATTCCAGAGTAAGAATCACAGACAGTGAAATGTTTTTTCTTTTCCCAAGTTTATTTATTTATTTATTTATTTTTGTGATCTTTTTAAAAATTTTTATTGTTATGTTAATCACCATATACTACATCATTAGTTTTTGATGCAGTGTTCCATGATTCATCGTTCGTGCATAACACCCAGTGCTCCATGCAGAATGTGCCCTCTTTAATACCCATCACCAGGCTAACCCATCCCCCCACCTCCTCTCTAAAACCCTCTGTTTTTCAGAGTCCATCGTCTTTCATGGTTCGTCTCCCCCTCCGATTTACTCCCCTTCATTCTTCCCCTCCTGCTATCTTCTTCTTTCTTTTTTTTTTTTTTTTAACATATATTGCACTTGTTTCAGAGGTACAGATCTGTGATTCAACAGTCTTGCACAATTCACAGCACTCACCATAGCACATACCCTCCCCAATGTCTATCACCCAGCCACCCCATCCCTCCCACCCCCCCACCACTCCGGCAACACTCAGTTTGTTTCCTGAGATTAAGAATTCCTCATATCAGGGAGGTCATATGATACATGTCTTTCTCTGATTAACTTATTTCACTCAGCATAACACCCTCCAGTTCCATCCACGTCATTGCAAATGGCAAGATCTCATTCCTTTTGATGGCTGCATAATATGCAGCTCTTCTTTATCCATTCATCTGTCGATGGACATCTTGGCTCTTTCCACAGTTTGGCTATTGTGGACATTGCTGCTATAGACATTGGGGTGCACATACCCCTTCAGATCCCTACATTTGTATCTTTGGGGTAAATACCCAGTAGTGCAATTGCTGGATCGTATGGTAGCTCTATTTTCAACTGTTTGAGGAACCTCCATACTGTTTTCCAGAGGGGTTGCCCCAGCTTGCATTCCCACCAACAGTGTAGGAGGGTTCCCCTTTCTCCACATCCCCGCCAACATCTGCCGTTTCCTGACTTGTTAATTTTAGCCATTCT